>NC_058497.1:17778579-18080829 GCF_020382885.2 Scatophagus argus | reverse complement strand
TTTGGAGATGTGAAAATTGGATGAAAGACGTTATGAAATGTGATGAACAGGCAAAGAAACAGGAATGTGGTTCAGAGCGAACTGGTAGCAGGTCTGTGCGCACGAAAAGGTCCAGTTCACGACGTTCAACCATAAAGTCAACTTGCTCAATCAAAATGAAAACTGAGTTGCTGCGTGCATCCCTAAAGGCTCAGGCAGCAGCTGTAAGGGAAAAATTGGCCATCGAACAGGAGGAGGCAGAGCTCCAGTCAGAGCAAAGGAGAATTAAAGCTAAGAAAGAAATGCATGAAATTCAAACAAAATTAGCTGAAACAGATGCACAATTGGAGGTTTTACAAAGATATGAAGATGAGCAAGACGGTGTGAGCAGCTGTGAGTCTGATGCTCCAGATGACAAAGGGGCAGTGCAAAGCACTCCACTCACATTGCCACAACATGACACGCCAGCTCTGAATTATTCCCAATCCCAATCTGATGCATTTAATCAAAGCTTGCCTGTTAGACCTAAAGTAAACGCAATTGATGCAAAAAAGAATGAAAGTGAGGCACTTGTGCTGGATAGCTTGTGCCAAGCCATAACACAACAGGCTAATGTCACAGAGTACTTAGTGAGGAATCACAAGGCATCTCTACTTCCTGATCTCACTATTAAAACATTCAAAGGAGACCCATTGGAGTTTAAATCCTTTATTAGATCCATTGAACATGGCATTGAAAGCCGTACTGAGAATGACAGTGATCGTCTGCAGTTCTTGTTGCAATACACAAGTGGACAGCCACATGAGTTGGTGAAGAGCTGCATTCACATGCCATCTTCAATAGGATACGCCAAAGCAAAGCAAATGTTGCAAGAATATTTTGGTGATGACTACAGGATTGCAGAGGCATACTTAAAGGAAGCAGTGGACTGGCAGACAATCAAACCAGAAGATGGCGCTGCGCTACAGTCATTTGCATTGTTCTTAACTGGGTGCTCCAACACAATGGCAGATATTAGCTACATGGAAGACTTGGACAATGCAGCCTGCATCAAGGCATTAGCTAACAAGCTACCCTACAAGCTGAAGGAATCCTGGAGAAAGTACGCCTGCGACCTGCAAGAAAGAACAAAGGCAAGAGTCAAATTCAAGGATTTTGTTGCGTTTGTGAACAAACAAGTGAAGTATTTACTACACCCTCTCTATGGGAACATTAAAGACAACACCATCAACACAAAAGACTCAGTTCGACAGAAGCCAAAGGCACAAGAGAAAGACATGGCAAAATCCAAGAAGGTTTTCACAACATCCATTGCTTTGTCAGCAGAAAACAAAGGCAAGAAGGAAAACGAATGCTCAACAGATAACAAAACAAAATCAGTGGATGCCCATGCAAAACCATGTCTACACTGCAGCGGAGAGCATCACAGTTTAGCGGTCTGCAGAGGATTCAAGAAGAAGCCACACAAGGAAAAGCTAGAGTTTTTGAGAAGTAAAGGGCTGTGCTTTGCATGCTTGAAACATGGCCATATGAGTAGCAGCTGTACGGAAAAGGCTCAGTGTCAAGAGTGTGCTCGTTCACATCCGACACTGCTGCACATCACTTTCAAAGAGTCAAAGGAAGAAATGTCGAAAGACAAAGAAAGCAAAGATGAGCAAGCCGTCACCAACGCTCTTGTTCAAGCATCTGAACTATGCAGTGTCACCGGGGCCGGTAAAGAAGATTGCTTCCTATCCATCGTTCCGGTCCAAGTCAAGGCACAGAAAGGAACCAAGATAGTGACCACATATGCATTTTTGGACCCAGGCAGCTCCGCTACCTTTGCTACAGAGTCACTAATGAAAGAGCTGAAACTGAATGGACGCCGCACAAATATTTCCTTGCGAACCATGGGGAATGAATCTGTGGTGAACACACGCATAGTGACAGGACTGGAAATCAGTAACCTGGAAGGTGACCAGTTTATTGAGCTTTCAGAGGTGTTTTCCCAGAAGGCCATTCCTGTGACGAAGGATAATATCCCACGCCAAGAGGATGTCAGTAGGTGGCCTCACCTACAGGAGGTGAAGCTTCCAGCCGTTGAAGCAGGAGTAGGACTGCTAATCGGCGCTAACATTCCCAAGGCCATGGAACCACTTCAGGTGGTGAGTAGCGTGAACGACGGGCCATATGCTGTGAGAACAGCGTTGGGCTGGACAGTCAACGGACCTCTTAAAGGAGGAAATGATGGACTGAGAACTAGGTCACCGGCAGTAACAGCTAACCGAATCTCAGTAGCCAGGCTAGAGGAGCTTTGGCACCAACAATTCAAGCTGGACTTTCCCGATGCGGGACAGAGTGAAGACATTGAAATGTCAAAAGAAGACCACCAATTTATGAACATGGTGTCTCAGTCTGCACAATTGAAAGATGGCCACTACAGTATTTGCCTTCCATTAAGAAACAAATCGCTGTGCATGCCAAACAACAGACCAGTAGCAGAGCAACGTGCACTGAACTTAAGAAAAAGATTCATTAAGGATGCAGACTATCGTGCAGAGTATGTTGCATTTATGGAAGACCTTGTGAAGAAAGGCTACGCAGTTCCAGTCAACAGTGCTGAATGTGAACCGCCTGAAGGAAGAACTTGGTATCTGCCCCATCATGGAGTCAGACACCCAGTCAAGCGCAAGCTGCGCGTTGTCTTTGATTGCGCAGCAAGCTTTGGAGGAATATCACTGAATCAGCAGCTTCTACAGGGACCAGACCTGACAAGTTCG
Organism: Scatophagus argus; assembly: GCF_020382885.2. Lineage (NCBI taxonomy): Eukaryota > Metazoa > Chordata > Actinopteri > Scatophagidae > Scatophagus > Scatophagus argus. The sequence continues at coordinate 18,078,091 of NC_058497.1, read as the reverse complement.
CTAGTTGGGGTCCTCACACGGTTCAGGCAAGAGAACATCGCTGTCATGGCAGACGTGGAAGCCATGTTTTACCAAGTGGCAGTGAAAGAAGAAGATACAAATCTACTCAGATTTCTCTGGTGGCCAGAAGGAAATCATGAGGAAAAGCTTGCCGAATTCAAGATGAAGGTGCACATCTTTGGTGCGACCTCGTCGCCAAGCGTTGCAACCTACGCTCTGCAGAAGTGTGCAGCTGACTTCGAGGATGAATTTGGGCAAGAAGCTGCCACCACAGTGAAGAAAAACTTCTATGTGGATGACTGCCTCAAGTCAGTAGTTGATGAGGATGCAGCAGTCACTCTGTGCTCCAACTTGCGAGGCATGCTGGCAAGAGGTGGTTTTCGGCTAACCAAATGGGCAAGCAATAGCAGAAAGTTGCTCAACTCGATTCCTGATGACGAGCGAGCTCAAACGTTTCAAGATCTCGACTTGAACTTGGACAGTTTACCCATGGAGCGAGCATTGGGAATCCAATGGTGTGCAGAGACGGATCAGTTTAAGATCAAGATCAACATCAAAGACCGTCCACACACCAGGAGAGGCCTGCTCTCGTTCATGAGCTCGATCTTTGACCCTCTGGGGCTCATAGCTCCAGTGGTATTGCCCGCCAAGAAAATTCTGCAAGATCTGTGCCGGCAAAGGTACAGTTGGGATGACAGCCTGCCGGCAGATGTCATAAAGGAATGGACTAAGTGGACGTCTGACTTGCAACAGCTAGAGGGGTTTGGCGTTGACAGATGCATCAAGATGGAGGCGTTTGGTGCACCAGTCTTTGCTCAGCTACACCACTTTGCTGATGCAAGTGAAGATGCTTATGGAACAACTAGCTACCTTGTACTACGCTCCTTAGCCGGTGAGACCCAGTCCACTCTGATGATGGCGAAGGCACGGGTAGCTCCCTTGAAATCCCCGACCATACCAAGGATGGAGTTAACTGCAGCTTCAGTTGCAGTAAAGATGGACAAGCTGTTGAAGAAAGAGCTTGAATTGGAACTCCATGACTCAGTATATTGGACAGATAGCACAGTTGTGCTTAAGTACTTGAACAGTGAAAGCTCCAGATTCAAGACTTTCGTGGCCAATAGGGTGTCAGCCATCCTGCAGCACTCTCAGGCTTCGCAGTGGAGGTATGTCAATACCAACCTAAATCCAGCGGATCTTGTGTCCCGAGGTCAGTCGGTCAAAGCATTCTTGGAGTGTGAAAGCTGGCTTTCCGGACCAGATTTCCTGCACTGCGAGGAAGACCAATGGCCAAAGAATCCAGATCCTGGAATGATACACGTGGATGACCCAGAGGTCAAAAAGGTTCAGTCTCATGCTGTACAAGTGCAAGACTTCAAGGACCCGCTGGACCAGCTGATGCTGTACTACTCATCCTGGACAAAGTTGAAACGCGCTGTAGCCTGGTACCTGAAATTGAAAGATCTGCTGAAAGAGCTAAAGGCAAACAAAAGGAAGGAACCAAGCTTGTCAAGCAAGGAAAGATTGGACAGATTCAAGAAAAAATTCCAAGGAACAAGACTTACCTGTGAAGACTTCACGAAAGCAGAGACAGAAATTGTAAGATACACACAAAAGAAAGGATTCCAAGAAGACCTGGAAATGCTAAATGAACGACAAAGGGTGAAGAAATGTAGTTCGCTTCGCAAGCTGAACCCAGTGGTACAAGACGGACTCATGAGAGTGGGAGGTAGGCTGAGCCGTGCTGCAATGCCAGACGACTGCAAGCAACAAGTCATCTTGCCAAAAGACTCACACGTCACAAGGCTCATTCTTAGACACATTCATGATGTAACAGCACATGCAGGAAGGAATCACATGCTGGCTCAGTTGCGGCAGAGATTCTGGATCCCTGGAGCAAATGGAGCCATCAGGAGAATGTTGTCTAAGTGCATCAGCTGCAAGAAGCTGCATGGCACAGCTGGCAAACAACTCATGGCAGATTTACCAACATGCAGAGTTCTGCCTGATGATCCTCCATTCACGCGAGTTGGCGTTGATTATTTCGGCCCATTCCTGGTGAAAAGAGGAAGAGGACATGTAAAGAGATACGGTGTCATTTTTACGTGTCTTGCTGTTCGAGCAGTGCACTTGGAAGTTGCGTCCTCGCTTGACACTGATGCATGCCTGAACGCAATTAGAAGATTCATAGCAAGAAGAGGACAAGTCAGAGAAATGTATTCAGACAACGGGACGAACTTCAGAGCAGCCGAAAGTGAAATGAGGAAAATGATAAGTGAATGGAACACCAACAAGATTGAGAGGCACCTACAACAGAAAGGTGTACAGTGGCACTTCAACCCTCCGACAGGTTCCCACCACGGAGGAACCTGGGAGCGGCTCATCCGCTCGGTGAGAAAGATTCTGAACGCCACAGTAAAAGAGCAAGTCATGGATGAGGAAAGCCTACACACTTTGTTGTGCGAAGCGGAGGCCATCATAAACAGTAGGCCCATTACCAGGGCGTCTTCTGACATCAATGATTTAGAGGCCTTAACCCCTAATCACCTTCTGTTACTGAAAGTCAAGCCTGAGCTGCCTCCAGGAGTGTTCAGCAAAGACGATCAGTATACAAATCGAAGATGGAAGCAGGTTCAATACCTTTCGGACATATTCTGGAAGCGCTGGTGCAGGGAATACCTCATGCAACTACAAGAGCGCCAACGATGGATAACGCTGGAGAGAAACTTCTGCGTCGGTGACGTGGTGCTGATTGTCGACGACACATCTCCTAGAAACTCCTGGCCGCTTGGAAGGATCACAGAAGTTTTTCCAGATCGGAGAGGTATCGTTCGGCAGGTGAAGGTCAAGACCCGGACCAACGAGCTCTTGCGCCCAGTAACCAAGCTGTGCCTGCTGCAAGAGTCAGAGACTGATTAATGGACTTTCACATATCCTTTTCCATTGGTGATAGTGTGATAAAGTTGTGTGCTGTACTTCAAATGTTATTTAGTTTTGACTTACGTGAGCTTAAAGTTAGATAATACAAAGAGTGTGTTATTAGGCTCCTTTGATTTAAATTTGAGTAATTGTTTCAAGGCATTGATAACAATTAGGGGCCGGTAATGTAGGAGCCTAAATGCAGTTTATTTTAGTTAAAATAGTTTTCATGTAAAAGATACAAATTTATAAATAAGAAATATAATTTGTAATTTCATGATTGGAAAAAGATGTAAATACTATTTACATATGTGCATTTCAGTGATGTATATTGGTAAGAGAGCGCTTTTATTTTGACATTTAGGGGAACCACCAGTGGGGTGAATGTGACCTTGGTTGCCATGGGAGCGGGGTCAGTTGGACTAGAAAAGGAAGATTGGAGTGAAATAGTTTTTTGACCTCGTTCTCGCTCTTGCTTTCGCTCTCGTTTTCTATCTTAACGCCTGCAAGTCTTAATTTTGTGGACATATTTTATGTTTTGTAATGTTGCTTTAAGTTTTCAAGTAAACAGTTAAAATCAAGAAGTGGATTCGTGGATTTATTTTTTGGAGCCTGTTGATGCAAGGGAGTCAGACGAGCGTCAAGCTAAAACTTCAATAAGGACGATAAGAACCTACACATATATTACATGCATTATGCCAATGTCCAATTTCACTGCTAGTGATTATCATCCTATTGAGTCATTTATTGTTGTCTTCTATACACACACTGGAACAGTGACAATTAAGCTATTATTCTAAAGCCTGTTTGTTGATTCGCAACGCAACTCAGTTTGCTCCGAAATTTGATTTGTATACAGCAGCTACAGTATAACAATTAATCTGTACATGATGTTTTTTTCAAATTATGATGCAAGTGTGCTTGCTATGATCTCCTAAAGCGTGACAAACAATAACAACACACACCCCCTTTTCCCCCTCTGTGCCTCTTCTCTGTCACTGTGTAATGGGATGTAGTTGTTTGTAAAATGAATAATGATGGAGGGGAGAAATTGCACACCTGCACCCCTCTCCTTGTTATGATGTAACTTCGTCCTTTGAGATGATATGACCATTTGTCCTTTTCAACCAGCTGCCCCAGCCTCAATGAACCTAAACTCACAGCGTGCAAACCTTGTTTTTCACAGTCTTAATAACTCTTGTTGCCATGTCGATGCTCCATAAGGTTGTAATTTAGCTACCTTTTATGATGCAAGCACATGTAAACAAGTAGATATCACACCATATGATATTATGACACAAGCAACATTGTTCACATGCTCACTTGTATACCTTGTATCTAGGATTTAAAGTTATATTCATTCTGAAGCAGATAAGCAAATCATTCCAGTGGAATATTGTCCTTGAGCATGCTTGATGTTACATAGTGCAAACACGTCTGAACATGACAAAACTCGCACTTATTATTTTTACTGGAAATTTCACGACAGTGGAACAAAATGCATTGGCAGCAACAAGCTCATTTAATTTCTTTTCCCCACTTTTAGCCGTTGTTGCTGTTGTTTGCTGACAATCTGCTGCTGACCTTGATGACCTTGATTCTGCTGCCACAGTACAGTTTCATAGCTCTTTAGGTTTATGTAGACAACTAGTGTGTGTGCGTGGCTGGGAGAGGATTAATTATGGACCACTGGAACTGACTTGGTACCACCCTGGTGTCTCTCATACCTTGATGGGTGTCAATCTGTCAGTCTCACCAGAATGAAGCTAAACTGTTGTAGCTCGCACACACATCTGTCCACAGACAGCTTTGCTGCTGGGACACTGCCACCGCCAGCCCTGTCATTCTACAGGGTGCTTAAGTGTGATAAAGAGCAATAATCAGAAATGGAAAAATATGTTCCTTCATCTGATGTATATTGTTTCATGACTGTGCTAAAACGCGATTTCAAATTGAGCATCATTTTCACTGTCTATGTTTGCTGAGCACTGTGCATGCCATGTGGCTGCGCAACCCTGTTAGCACGGGTGCTGAAATAAAAAGCAAAAGGTTCTCTGATGTACATGCGCTGCACATGAAGCCTGTGTGTCCTGACTGTTGACATGAATGAAGAAAATCAAGCCAAAACAATCCAGACTGGACTGGTGCAAGAACGTGGACATGGTCTGCAGAAAGGGCCAGAGCCGCCTTTATTTTCTGAGGCGGCTGAGGTCCTTCAACATCTGCAGGACGATGCTGAGGATGTTATATGAGTCTATGGTGTCCAGTGCCATCACATATGCTGTTGCCTGCTGGGGCAGCTGCCTGAGGGTGAGGGACACTAACAGACTCAACAGAATCATTAAGAAGGCCAGCCATGTTGTGGGAGAGGAACTGGACTCTCTGGCAGTGGTGTCTGAGAGGAGGATGTTGTCCAAAATAAGAACTATACTGGACTTTCCCTCTCACCCTCTCCACAATGTGCTGATCGGCTACAGGAGCTCGTTCAGCAAAAGACTCTCACTCCCATGATGCACCACAGAGCGACACAGGAAATCATTCCTGCCTGTCGCCATCAAACTGTTAAACTCAGCACTGTGACGGACACACTCACTCACTTTATATATACAATGTATATATTGGTTTTTTACACATTGTACATACCGGTCTTTTAAATTTTCTTAAAAAACTTGAACACATTTGTAAATACCTGTACTTTTTTAGTTTTTGTTTATTCTAGTTTTATTGCTTATCCTATTTTTATACTCCGCACTCTTCACCTTTCTTGGTCGGGAATACTGCATGTGCAATGTCTGTAAGAACAAGAATTTCCCTCCAGGGATAAATAAAGGAATTCTGATTCTGATTCTGATTCTGATTCTGAGATAATGCAGCTGCAACACTGCACTGGTGACATCATTTGGAGCCAAAGTCTGAATGTCGTGACTGGACTGTAGAGCTTGCTATCTGGAGGGGCTCTCATGCTGTTCATCTCTGTTTTACAGTCAAAGGTCACGTCCATCTGAACTATAAAATTGTGAGGTGAGGGTGAGGATCTGCTTTGGACCTGCTTTGGTGAATCACTGTGGATTCATTTATTATAATAAATATCAAACTCTTTTGGGATACCTGCGGTCACTGCCCCCTAGGTAAATACCGTGGTTTTACTCACTCACACACACACACACACACACACACACACACACACACACACACACACACAGACCAGCCATTTCATTATTGTTTTGCCTTCATATTTGAGAGAGGTGAGTTGATGCTCTGTCTTCCTGTTTACTGTCACTCCTCCATGGGCTTTGCAGCTGTTATAAATATCCAGAACAACAGTTGTGCTGTGCAGAGCAGGAGGGGGGGTATGCCATACTTAAGATACCTTGTCAGTTGTCTGTGTGACATAACATGCATTTTGTCCTAAAAATCATTTTGCTTCACAGGTGGAGGTCTTAAGGTTAAACTATAAACATTGTCCTTTGCATTAGAAGAGATTTCACTGATAGAGATTTCATCAGATTTGACCTTCACTGCCAACTGTTTATTGCACCTATTATCTGTATATTTTGTGCCAATGAGAAGTTTTGTAGCTGAGTATATACTGTGCATTTCTCAAAGTGTCCAGAGCTGCTCCATCCATGTCGTTGTTCTTCGGGCTCTTCCCTCTGTGGTCCTCCTCAACCACATCGCTTTTCCTGGTGGGACTTGTGGGCAGAGAGCTGGGACTCAGAGTGGGGTTGCAGGTGGTTCAGACAGTGACTTGTTCTCGGTGGGGGACACCAAGCAACCAGGGTCTATACCAGGATGGAGATGTAGTTATTGGCGGGCTCTTTAGTCTTCATTACCAGCCTCCATTTACAGGCCAGGACTTCACTCAGTTGCCACACTACAAACCTTGCACTGGGTAAAACTGAACTGCACTGTTTACTTCGATTACTGTAGTATACATATGCATACAGTATGTCTGACATATTATTAGCTGGATCTTAACTGTTAGTGGCTTTATTTTTTACATTCATTCATTTAATTCTCTTGTTAAACAGATATTGTTATAATTGCTTTTCCAGTGATTACAAAATGATTACTTAGCTTTCTAGCTACGGATTAATAGCTTCACAATCACAACATTTTGACTGATATTTTTCTAATTCCTCCTCTCCTGTCATCTCAGATTGGAAAATCTTCCATTGCAGTACATATATGCTATGGTGTTTGCACTGGAGGAAATCAATCATAGTGCAACCTTGCTACCAGGTGTGAAGCTGGGGTACCATATTCGTGATAGCTGTGCCTTACACCCCTGGGCTATGCAGGCAGCATTGTCACTGGTTGGAGGAGACAGCACCAGCTGCGATTCAGAAGCCCCTCCAGACTACTCTGTTGGGTATGGAGAGGGAATCGGAGAAAGGAGAGGTACTAATTCACCCTTTCATGAAACTGATGAACTGAACTGTCCATCTTTCTTTGTTAATTACAGGCAAAGAAAATGATGACAGCACTTCACAGACTGTGATGTCATGATCAAAACAAAACATATTTTTTTTATTTGTCAAATGTCGTTTTTTTCATTGTGTCTTATGTCATCAGGTTATCAGGCTGTTCCTTTGATCATTGGTGGTGCCTCATCTATAGCAGCCATGATACTCTGCAGAATTCTGGGACCCCTCTCCATACCTTTAGTGAGTTCAGTTAAAATTCACGAATGTGTGAATATGAAAACCCATAATGTTCAAATTTGATTTAGTGAAGCACTATATATGATCTACAACAACAATTTTTAGGACATTTCTGCATGTGAATAGATTATGCATGTTTTTTGTCTTAGATGAGCTACACTTCTAGCTGCCCCTGTCTAAGTGACAGGCGCCAATTTCCGACCTTCTTCAGAACCATGCCCAGTGATATTTACCAAGCCCGAGCCATTGCCCAGCTTGCCATGCGCTTCAACTGGACTTGGGTGGGAGCAGTGGTAGCAAACAATGATTATGGCCATATGGCAGTGAAGGTGTATCTATCTGTTATATATCTTGTAGTAAAAATATTATGGCATTAATGCGATAGTATATCTGAATATTTGTATTTATATTTGTCTAATCAGTTTGCTCCTTTCAACTGTATATGTCAGATATTTCAGGAGGAGACTCAGGGAAAAGGGTTGTGTCTGGCATTTGTGGAGACTCTCCAAAGGGAAGAGATTGTGAGTGATGCCAGACGTGCAGCACTCACAATTCAGGCCTCCACAGCAAGAGTGATTCTCATCTTTACATGGTACACTGATGTGAGGGAACTGTTCCTGCAGCTGGCCAAGATAAATGTGAGCAAAACAGTTCAGTGGTGCAGTGAGTCTGTAAATAATAACAGAACTGATCTCATAATAGAAACATAACAATCGCTTTTTTAAAAGACCGTTAATTATTTTGTTGTCACTAGGTGACTGACAGACAGTTTCTGGCCAGTGAGGCTTGGAGCACCAGTGGTAACCTTCTCCAAGATGTTGTCACTTCTAAAGTGGCAAGTGGTGTTCTGGGTGTGGCCATTAGAAGTTCACCTATACCTGGATTTGAAAATTATCTCAGAACTTTGAACCCAACTCATCATCCTAATGATGAGTTTTTAAAAGAATTCTGGGAAAAAGAGTTTGGTTGTCGTCCCGGGGCCGCACCACTTTCATCAAGTGCTTCTCTTCCACCCTGCAATGGGACAGAGTCTCTGGAGAGAGTACACAATCTGTTTACTGACACCTCTCAGCTGAGGGTGACATATAATGTCTACCTTGCTGTTTATGCTGCAGCCCACGCCCTTCACAGCCTTCTCTCCTGCCCTGATGGAGACAGGCCTCCTGGAAACAACAGCTTCACTTGTTCCTCTCCCAAACACATCAGACCCATAGAGGTAAACATGATTATGCATATTTCAGCCCTTAAATGACAGGCATTTTCACAAACTGCGCTCGTTTGTAAATCTGTAGATTTATATGTAATGGGAACACAAAGCAGTTGTGTTTGTCACATAAAACAAACGTACCAGCACTTACAACTAAAAGGTTTACTCTTTCAATATCTGATGCTTTCAGCTGTTGCAGCACTTGAACAACTTGAATTTCACCACACCACAAGGTGAAATGTTATATTTCCAAGGAGCTGATATTCCTGCAAAGTATGACCTTGTCAACTGGCAGAAAACCCCTGAGGGCTCACTCAAGCTTGTATTGATTGGTCGTGTAGATGGATTTGACATTCACCTTAATGAGTCAGCAATTCAGTGGAGCACAGGATCCCATCAGGTAGTCAAATAAAGAAAGAATCTTGATTCAGGACGATGCAAAAAATGTGTACTGAATTAAACATTCACTGTGATTTATATTATGTAAATTATGATTTTACTTGTTTATAGGTGCCTGTTTCAGTATGCAGTGAGAGCTGCCCCCCAGGCACCCGGAAGGCCAGCAGGAAAGGAGAACCTCTCTGCTGCTTTGACTGTATCCCATGTGCTGAAGGGGAGATTAGTAATAAAACTGGTGAGGAAATGACTACATAAGATCTTCCCATATAGATTTCATCCAGTCTACCACCCCAATAACAAATGCACAACCTTCCAATATGCAGCTTATGTAATGCTTTCAGCTCCATCGTTATTCTTTTTTATTTTTCTCATCCAAGTTTCCTAATTCCCTCTTTTGTGTGTCTTTCTCTCTCAGGTTCTCTTCACTGTGAGCGTTGTCCCCCTGAGTTCTGGTCCAATGCTGAACAAACTGTCTGCGTCCCTCGTCAGCTGGATTTCCTTTCCTTCAATGAAACTTTGGGCATCACTCTGACTGCAGTAGCTGTGTCAGGTGCTGTTGTGACAACAGCTGTGTTTGTGGTGTTTATTCATTATCGTCAGACACCTATGGTAAGAACCTAATCCAGAGTTTGTTGCATGCATTTGATATTTTTGTCTTTTGTTCAGTTGATGAGGAAAAGGTTTTGTGTGTTGTCCCATCTGTATCTTCTAATCTGATTCACTTCCAGGTGAAAGCCAACAATTCAGAATTGAGCTTCCTGCTTCTTCTGTCGTTGAAGCTGTGCTTCCTGTGCTCACTGGTGTTCATTGGTCGTCCATCAGTCTGGTCCTGCCGGTTCCAGCAGGCAGCTTTTGGGATCAGCTTTGTGCTTTGTGTTTCCTGCCTTAAAGTCAAGACCATAGTTGTTCTGGCAGCTTTCCGCTCAGCTCGGCCTGGTGCTGGAGCCTTGATGAAGTGGTTTGGTCCAGGCCAACAGAGAGGAAGTGTTTGCATTTTTACCTGCATACAGGTAAGTCAGAGTTATATGCATATGAACTTTTTTGATAATAAAATTCCCATATTGTTTATTATAGTTATTACATCATTAAAGAATTTTACTTCCAATATTAACTTGAAATTATAATATTCCAATGTCTTTTTTCATCAAGGTTATCATCTGTATTATTTGGCTATCCCTGAGCCCTCCAATGCCCCAAGCTGACTTGGATATCCCAGGGTTACAGGTCACCCTGGAGTGTGCCATGGCCTCTGTGGTGGGCTTCTCTCTGGTTCTGGGCTACATTGGCCTGCTGGCTTGCACCAGTCTACTCTTAGCTTTTCTTGCACGGAAACTCCCAGACAACTTCAATGAGGCCAAGCTGATCACCTTCAGCATGCTGATATTCTGTGCTGTCTGGGTGGCCTTTGTTCCTGCTTACGTTAGCTCTCCTGGGAAGTATGCAGTTGCTGTAGAGATTTTTGCTATCCTGGCTTCCAGCTATGGTTTACTGCTCTGCGTCTTTGCACCAAAGTGTTTCATCATTCTTTTGAGGCCTGAGAAAAATACTAAGAAACACCTGATGGGTAGATAGCAAAAACATTTAACAATGCGTGCTGTGATTTAGAAAGAGAAAGAAATGAATAAAAAAGCCACTGTAGGTCAGTTCATTAAATGATTGCATCATTATCAGTTATTCACATAATACACTGTCGTAAAAAAACACTAATCTACCCTTTCTGAAATGTCAGAGTTATTAATTTCTACTGATTTGTCCTAACTACTGTCAGTCATTTGTTACTACACAATATCAGGTTTGTTCAGACAACTGAAAAACAGAAACAGATGCATTTTGTATATTTTTCCACTAATAACAATTGAAAATGTTCCCTCATTTTACTTGAATGTTTACAGCTACTACTAATGTAACAAACCTTGTACAACAAAGAAAAATGACAACATTAATAAACATGAATAAAAGTCAGTTCCAGTGTATTTTGTTCTTTCTTTCTGATGCAAGTGCTCGTCGGCTGCACCACGAATCCCTGAACTCAACCCTGTCTCCTTGAAACTTTATTTATGCTTACCTAATATGCAACAGCACATAAGTTTATAAGGCAAATGTCATCGCAGCCTGTTATTGTCAGGTTCAGGCTCAGGCAGGACTGAGACGCAGAGCAGGAGGTTATTTCAGCAGACTTTATTAAAATACAGCAGCAGGTAAATACCTCTAGGCAGAGTGACAAAACAAAAGGACTATGAAAATTTTCTGAGGCACGTCTTCTCTAACCAGAGATGCACGGCTATGAAATTTATTAATCTCCACAGAGAAGAAACCAAAAGGGCTAAGAAAATTACAAATGAAATAATCAACTGTCTCTGATAAGGGTCACTCAAGGAGGACAAAAAACAAACAAACTAAAAACTAAAGACAGGGGAAAACTGCAAAGAACAAAAAAATCTCTCTTATAAAGAGGATAAACTATCAGCTAACACAATTAACAAGGTAACAAAAAAACCACTCCATCAGAGGGAAAACAAAAGACTAATCCTAACGCTACACTATGGCAAAAACCTGAACCAAGAAACTTTCAACAAAAAATCATTGTGTTACAGAGGCAAAAACAGGAAAGCGGAAAAGGCAACGCTGGGGTGAACGCACACAGACAAAACACACCGGCATAAGACAAGGGAAACGCAGACTATTTGAACACATGGATGTAATGGGAAACAGGTGGACACAATCAGGGAAGACAATCAGACTGGTGACACAGGAGGAAGGGCAAGTGACCTGAAACAAGAGGAGAGTTACTCTTCAAAATAAAACAGGAAATGACGAGACATAAACCCAAAACAAGACAAGACCTCACCACGCTGTGACAGTTATGTTCTCAGATAACATTTATTTTACTGAATCTAACAATAGTTTTATGTATTGCACAAGATTTGGAGATAGTTGGGTTGGATGGTGGACGTACAAAGTACAGGACTCCAACACCAAAAACTGAAATTTCAGATTCAGTCCAGACTTCAGTCTGTGGTTAGGTTTAGGTTCCAAAAGCAGTTTGGTTAAGGTTAAGGTTGGGGAAGCAATGTGTTTTTCCTGTGTAAGTTTCAGAAATACACGTGAAATGGGTTGTCAGTGAATATTTCACTGATAAGTTCTGTATAGACATTTTTGTAATTTTAAATTATTGCATTTTCTCATTATGTTAAGAGCAAACCTCACTGGTTTTCATTATGTTTTCCTTATAACTGTATGTGCTGTTTCAAATTAGTTAGACACACGCAACCATTAGGAGACCCTGCTGCGTGATTTTATGTTTTGAAATAAAGCTCTAATTTAAAGAATTGCCATTTTTGAGAACATCAAGTAAAGAGAAAAGGTTGAACACCCACAGGGAAGGCCGAACAATCAATCAATCAATCAATCAATAAATCAATAAAGCTGCTTCTTTAAAAATGTATGCTTATTCTACTGCTTAATGTTATTGGTGAACTTGTTTTTATTGTCCAGCTTTTCCCATACTGGACAATAAAGAAAACTCATTGTTGAAAGTCATAAGAACAAACGTTGAACAAAAAAGAGTTGAAAATCTTTAATATACAATTGTATGATTGTGTGTTATGTTTTTATTAGCTGGATTCTCTGTACAGATTTCAGTCAGTGGTTCTAATGGCAATGTGAAATAAATAATAAAATAATACAATGGTGTGTACTTACACATACCTTCCACTCTCCACTTTTACTACCTACCTACACAAACAACAATCATTTGCAGTCATGTTTTTTTTTTTCAGTCACTCTTGAGAGGGGTGATTTTGGGTTGTGTGCATGTGCCATTGTGTTTCTTTACATCAATTATAAATACCCAGATCAACAGCTGGGCTGTTTAGAGGAGAAGGGGCTGCATTCCAGTTTAGATAGTCGCTGGCCAGTGTTGCATCTGGTTCTATCTGCTATTTGAAAATATACGTTTTGATCTTCAACTTGTTTTATCTCTACAGGTGGATGTCTTTTGGTGAAAATCAGCGTTTTCCAACCGCAGTGGGAAAGATTTAATCTGATTTGACTTTTTCTTTGCAAGAACTGTTTGTCGATTCTGAATATACTGCCTATGAGCCTTACTGAGTATACTACACCTATTCAAAGTGTCCAGAACAGCTGTATCCATGTCTTTCTTCTCCTGGCTCTTCACTCTGGTCTCCTCCTCAGCTCCATCCCTGCTTCTGGTGGGACTTGTTGGCAGACAGCTGGGCCTCAGGGGGGGGTTGCAGGTGGTTCAGACAGTGACTTGTTCTCGGTGGGGTAAAACTAGCAACCCCGGTCTTTTCCATGATGGAGATGTCATTATCGGTGGGCTCTTTAGTCTACATTACCAAACCCCAGCTATAGACCATCACTTTACTCAGCTGCCACACTACAATCCTTGCACTGGGTAAAACTCTGATGTGTGCTATTAACTGTAATTGAGCAATTATGTGAGCAATTAGCATCTTATTTTTTTATTCATCTTTTATTTTTTTATATATATTACAAAAATAGTCAATACATACATTTGAACTCATGGCTTCGCGGAATCGATCACAGATTCTGACTCGTATTTCTCTCCTCTTGCCTGTGGTCTCAGTTTAGAACATGTTCCATTGCAGTACATACATGCTATGGTGTTTGCAGTGGAAGAAATCAATAATAGCACTACACTGCTACCGGGTGTGACGCTGGGGTGCAATATTTTTGATAGCTGTGGCAGACCTCCATGGGCTCTCCAGGCAGCACTGTCACTGGTTGGAGGAGACAGCACCAGCACCAGCTGTCAGTCGACAGACACTGCGGATTATTCTACTGGGTACGGAGAAGGAATCGGCGAAAGGAAAGGTAGTTGATTGTGTGTGTGTATATCTCACTCTGTCATAGCATAACCAACTGAAAAGATGACAGCAAAACAAGTGTAAATCTGTATTCAACATAGAATCAAACAGCTTTTGTTCTGTACACGTTTTTTTTTAATGTGACAAAAAATCTTTGAACTTGTCATTAGGTGTTCCCTTGATCATCGGTGGAGCTTCATCCATAACTGGCCAGATACTCTCTAGGATCTTGGGGCCACTCTCCATACCTTTAGTGAGTTTTGTTTTGAACACTCCACATTAGCTATCTTCACAGTATTGTCAGAGACCAGGTGCCATCTTTTAACCCAATATCTTTTAGTGAAAGGTTGAACGAGATGTGCAGTGAAAAGTTTAATCTCACGACAGAAAAAAAATAAATAAACAAAATAAACTTTTGAGGATGAAGACAAAAAGTCTAAGAGGAAAAGATGGATATTTAAATGTAAATAACTGATGATTCGACTGTCTTATAATCTTTCAGATTAGCTATCTGTCAAGCTGCCCCTGTCTAAGTGACCGGCGCCAATTTCCTAACTTCTTCAGGACCATCCCGAGTGACATTTACCAAGTCCGAGCCATTGCCCAGCTTGCTATTCACTTCAGTTGGAATTGGATTGGGGCAGTGGTAGCAAACAATGATTATGGCCATATGGCAGTAAAGGTGTATTTTTATTTATAACATTTTGAAATTATCTGTAAAAACATGTTCACATATACACCACGAGAATACATTTAAATCGTTGAATCTTTCTTCTCCTTTCAACTGTATATGTCAGATATTTCAGGAGGAGACTCAGGGAAAAGGGTTGTGTCTGGCATTTGTAGAGACTCTCCAAAGGGAAGAGATTGTGAGTGATGCCAGACGTGCAGCACTCACAATTCAGGCCTCCACAGCAAGAGTGATTCTCATCTTTACATGGTACACTGATGTGAGGGAACTGTTCCTGCAGCTGGCCAAGATAAATGTGAGCAAAACAGTTCAGTGGTGCAGTGAGTCTGTAAATAAAAACAGAACTGATCTCATAATAGAAACATAACAATCGCTTTTTTAAAAGACCGTTAATTATTTTGTTGTCAATAGGTGACTGACAGACAGTTTCTGGCCAGTGAGGCTTGGAGCACCAGTGGTAACCTTCTCCAAGATGTTGTCACGTCTAAAGTGGCAAGTGGTGTTCTGGGTGTGGCCATTAGAAGTTCACCTATACCTGGATTTGAAAATTATCTCAGAACTTTGAACCCAACTCATCGTCCTAATGATGAGTTTTTAAAAGAATTCTGGGAAAAAGAGTTTGGTTGTCGTCCCGGGGCCACACCACTTTCATCAAGTGCTTCTCTTCCACCCTGCAATGGGACAGAGTCTCTGGAGAGAGTACACAATCTGTTTACTGACACCTCTCAGCTGAGGGTGACATATAATGTCTACCTTGCTGTTTATGCTGCAGCCCACGCCCTTCACAGCCTTCTCTCCTGCCCTGATGGAGACAGGCCTCCTGGAAACAACAGCTTCACTTGTTCCTCTCCCAAACACATCAGACCCATAGAGGTAAACATGATTATGCATATTTCAGCCCTTAAATGACAGGCATTTTCACAAACTGTGCTCGTTTGTAAATCTGTAGATTTATTTGTAATGGGAACATAAAGCAGTTGTGTTTGTCACATAAAACAAACGTACCAGCACTTACAACTAAAAGGTTTACTCTTTCAATATCTGATGCTTTCAGCTGTTGCAGCACTTGAACAACTTGAATTTCACCACACCACAAGGTGAAATGTTATATTTCCAAGGAGCTGATATTCCTGCAAAGTATGACCTTGTCAACTGGCAGAAAACCCCTGAGGGCTCACTCAAGCTTGTATTGATTGGTCGTGTAGATGGATTTGACATTCACCTTAATGAGTCAGCGATTCAGTGGAGCACAGGATCCCATCAGGTAGTCAAATAAAGAAAGAATCTGGATTCAGGACGATGCAAAAAATGTGTACTGAATTAAACATTCACTGTGATTTATATTATGTAAATTATGATTTTACTTGTTGATAGGTGCCTGTTTCAGTGTGCAGTGAGAGCTGCCCCCCAGGCACCCGGAAGGCCAGCAGGAAAGGAGAACCTCTCTGCTGCTTTGACTGTATCCCATGTGCTGAAGGGGAGATTAGTAATAAAACTGGTGAGGAAATGACTACATAAGATCTTCCCATATAGATTTCATCCAGTCTACCACCCCAATAACAAATGCACAACCTTCCAATATGCAGCTTATGTAATGCTTTCAGCTCCATCGTTATTCTTTTTTATTTTTCTCATCTAAGTTTCCTAATTCCCTCTTTTGTGTGTCTTTCTCTCTCAGGTTCTCTTCACTGTGAGCGTTGTCCTCCTGAGTTCTGGTCCAATGCTGAACAAACTGTCTGCGTCCCTCGTCAGCTGGATTTCCTTTCCTTTAATGAAACTTTGGGCATCACTCTGACTGCAGTAGCTGTGTCAGGTGCTGCTGTGACAACAGCTGTGTTTGTGGTGTTTATTCATTATCGTCAGACACCTATGGTAAGAACCTAATCCAGAGTTTGTTGCATGCATTTGATATTTTTGTCTTTTGTTCAGTTGATGAGGAAAAGGTTTTGTGTGTTGTCCCATCTGTATCTTCTAATCTGATTCACTTCCAGGTGAAAGCCAACAATTCAGAATTGAGCTTCCTGCTTCTTCTGTCGTTGAAGCTGTGCTTCCTGTGCTCACTGGTGTTCATTGGTCGTCCATCAGTCTGGTCCTGCCGGTTCCAGCAGGCAGCTTTTGGGATCAGCTTTGTGCTTTGTGTTTCCTGCCTTAAAGTCAAGACCATAGTTGTTCTGGCAGCTTTCCGCTCAGCTCGGCCTGGTGCTGGAGCCTTGATTAGGTGGTTTGGTCCAGGCCAACAGAGAGGAAGTGTTTGCCTTCTCACTTGCATACAGGTACTTCAGAGGTGCTTTTTTAAAATTTAGTTTTAAATTAAGTTTTATGTGCTTTAAATGAATTTAAGCAAATTCTGTTTTCATTCAGGTCATCATCTGTGCCACATGGTTGTCCCTCAGTCCTCCGGTGCCTCGACGTGATCTGGGTTTCCAAGGGTCAAAGGTCACCCTGGAGTGTGCCATGGCCTCTGTGGTGGGCTTCTCTCTGGTTCTGGGCTACATTGGCCTGCTGGCCTGCTGGCCTGCACCTGCCTCCTCTTGGCCTTTCTTGCACGGAAACTCCCAGACAACTTCAATGAGGCCAAACTGATCACCTTCAGCATGCTGATATTCTGTGCTGTCTGGGTGGCCTTTGTTCCTGCTTATGTTAGCTCTCCTGGGAAGTATGTTGTTGCTGTGGAAATCTTTGCTATCCTGGCTTCCAGCTATGGTTTACTGCTCTGCATTTTTGCCCCAAAGTGTTTCATCATTCTTTTGAGACCTGAGAAAAACACAAAGAAACACCTGATGGCAAGATAGCAATATAAACTAATGATGTACATGTTTTAGTTAATTGTTTATGACCAATATTCACTATATAACTTTTTGTTTATGTCTTTTCATTTTATTTAATTTTATTGTCAACTTGCATATATTTATTATATTTGTTCAGCATTCTTTTTTTCCTTTATTGTTTTTTTAGTTTGGATTTTCTAAGAATAGGCCATATCATGTAATGACAGTTTGTGGATAATTGCGTATAGTACTTCACATTATCTGAAGGCTCAATCAATAATTTCCAAAAATATTAAACTTTCAGCACAATTCAAGAAAAACAACAACAAAAAAACTTTCGCATTGAATTGTTATCTTTCTTTTAGTATCTGTTAAAAGATCACTTGATTACTTGTCAATTAAAAAACTGAAAGCACACTCCTGTGTTATGTTTCATATTTTCTGGTGAGATTTTTTTCTGGTCACATTTCAGAAATTTACATTCAAGGTTTTCCTTCACAAAAAAAAATAAAAAAAAAAAAATGTATGTAATATGTATTTTTCACCTTTCACATTCATAAACTGTTGTCAGGTGACTGTGATCTCAATATACTGCAGCAAAAGAAACATGCAAATACAGAAGACACAAGGAAATACATAAGTGCTGCAAGTTGTATAGAGCAAAAATGAGACAGAGAGGTGAAAGTAATAATAATAATAATAATAATAATAACAATAAATCAAAAACCTAAACTATGCTTTTAAATTATTTACTCATTTTCCAACAAGAAGAAGCTGAATTCAAAAACTTGTTGTTTATTCAGGTTTAATTTTGTTCATGTTGATATATAATCACAACACATGGTCACCAGTATGTCTAATATGTCAGTCCAAGGCTTTTGTAAGAGTTTGAAAAATGTACACAAAACAAATGCCTTTCACTTTAATAAAATGCTGAATGCTGCTTGCATTATTAAACTCCTGCTTGCTCTTAATAGCCCTCTGTACAAACCATTCATGCAAGACTCTACATGATTACAAACTCTACTCTGCCATAAAACATGCAGTATGTAGTATGTAGTAGCTTCCATTAACTTACTCAGTGTTAACATCATATAGCCTCACTTCAATAAGGAGCTACGAGTTCATACACAATGAACAGAAGACGCTTTCAGATTGAATGATTTTTTTTCGAGAAATTCATTGAAATCATTAAGGGTAAATGTGTTGGTAAAATGTTTATGCTGTTAGGATTGTGTAAATAATAACCACTGACAAGTAAATGGGCAGCAATCGTTATTGAAGTTAAAGCGGATGCAGTTCAGATTAAAATTCACATGCTGATGAAAGGACATAAGCCTGCTAAGGGAACGACATTTGCTCTGCCACCTGCAGCCACTTAGCTGCATGAGAATTATTCTATTCTTCTAGCTACTTTTCTGAGTTAAACTTGCATTCACTGAACAAAAATATTCACCTGGTGTTTATCACCAATATTCCTCATTTGAACTCATCAGTTGGTTTCGACCGTTAAGTTTAATGGCATGGAAAGACAAATGATGTTTGGCTACACATGCAATACTTGGGAAGGGAAATGGGGAAAGGGAAATGTTATTTTTGAACTATTCAGGGAATTAGCTGATAACATTAAAAGATAAAATAACTCTAGCCTAATGTTCAGTTCAATTTGATTTCAATTTTTATTTATATAGCACCTTATACAATCAAAAGTGTTTCTAGATGCTTTACAGAGACCTAGAGCCTGAACCCACGAGCAAGCAGACAGTGGCAAGGAAAAACTCCCTTTTAACAGGAAGAAACCTTGAGCAGGACCCGGGTCACAAGGGGGAACTATCCTGCTGATAGTCGGCTGGGTGAAGGGGGGGAAGAGAGATGAAAGAGAGAGATAGAAAGAAACACACGTGCAATAAACATCATACATTACAAAGGACAAACATGACAGGTTGTTATAATTGGGATTTTGAAGACTATGTGTTGTATGTATAATGTTAGACAGAACAAGGTCTGTAGATTGTAACTCAAGTTCTATAGTGTAAAGCAGACTTAGGGGATGAGAGGTGTTCGTGAGTAAGTCATTAACATTTTCAGAATATCTTCATGTTGCAATTACTATAGACCTAACTTTATGCATGTACTTTTATGCTGTGTAGATAAACTAGATTCATTCTGTTCAGTGAAATTAAGTGCAGCTTTTATTTATTGAATACCTCGACCCATGATGGCTTTCTTTGTGTTCCTCTCTGGTCTGAGCAGGATTATGTAACATTTGGGTCCAAACAGTGCTACCAAGAGACCAAAACTGGAGGCCAGGATGGCAAATACCTCCACTGCATCTGCATATTTACCTGGTGAGCTGACATAAGCAGGGACAAAGGCCACCCACACAGCACAGAAGATCAGCATGCTGAAAGTGATGAGTTTGGCCTCATTGAAACTATCTGGAAGTTTCCTTGCTATAAATGCAATCAGAAAACTGAGGATAGCCAGGGAGCCAATATAACCCAACAAAACTGCAAAACCAACTGTGGACCCAACAACACATTCATAAACTATTTTGTCATTGTTGTATTCAGTGTTTTTATGAGGAACTGGGGAGGCAGATACAATCCAGGCAATGCAGATTGCTGCCTGGACAGAAGTAAGAACCATGACTGTCCCTCTCTGTTGCATAGCACCAAACCACTTCAGACTGGCTCCACCTCCTGGCTTGGAGGCCTTGAACACAGCCAGAACCACCACGGTTTTCACCAGGATGCATGAAATGCAAAGCACAAAACTGATCCCAAATGCTGCATGTCTCAGCTGGCATGTCCACAGTCTGGGACGACCGATAAACAGCAGTGAACACAGGAAACATAACTTAAGTGACAGCAATAGCTGAAAACTCAATTCTGAGTTGTTGGCGCGTACTATAGGTGTTCTGCGATGACAGATGAAGATGCCCAGGACAACAGCACACACACATGTGCCCAGCAAACATGTGGCCGTCAAGCAGATACCCAGAGGTTCATGGTAGGAGAGGAACTCTGTTTCCTTGGGAACACAGTGGTCACGCTGGAGGCTGGGCCAGAAGTCCTCTGGACAACTGGTGCACTCCAATGAGTCTGTGAAAACAGAGTCAGTCTCAAGATACATTATTACATTATATCTCCAAAGTGCAGTATTAAGAATTGAATACCTACTGGTCTCATTGCTGATCTTTCCCTCAGAACAAGGGATGCAGTCAAAGCAGCACACAGGTTCCCCTTTCTTTCTGGCCATGCGGGTACCTGGAGGACAGCTCTCACTGCACACTGACCGGGGTGGCTATTGGTGAAAAAAAAAAATCAGTATTGTGTTTATCTGCCCTGCTATCATTGGGCTACAAAATAGGCATCTGAAAAGTCATTTGTAACCTTTTTTGATTCAAAGTTCCAGAAGATTTTGTCTTCATCAATTCTGAGTTCTTCACCTTTGAAGGCCGACTTCTTAACTTCACCCACATTCTGAAGTTTAGTTGTTCCATCTGGGAGCCACAGCCAGTTCATGATATCATATATTGGTAAGGCATCACCATTCTCATCAAATGACACTTGATCATCAAATGATGTGGTGAAGTTGACCTTTTCCAAATAATACACCAGCTGTGTGAATATCAGAATTGGGGACAGAAAAAAAACAAGATTTAAACAAGAATTTTATATGAATAACTGAGCAGCACTTAGTATTCAATGATCAAATTGAATATTACACTTATGAACATGCAAAGATACTGAACGCAATGCCAGTATTGAAGAGAACAAACACGCCTGTATACACAGTGACAACATATTGTTGTATCTAATCCTATTCACTGCCATCTCCCAGCACGAGGGAAATCCTTTCAGCCATTTCCTTAGCACAACAAGATTAGCTATCTCATCTTCTTGTATTTAGAGCAATACTCTGAATACAACTCTGCAATGAATACTAAAGCATATGATTTAGTTACACAAACAAGCGGAGTGAAACTGATTTCATACCTGCCATGGCTCCAGTTCTTTCAAACTGCCACAGCTGTGTCCTCTGAAAGGCCCTCTGCCTGGCACACAGCGCAGCATGTCATCAAGGGCATATGCCAGTGCATACACAGCCTTGTACACATTGTACTCTGACCTGAGGTCTGAAACATCCAAGAAGTCAGTCTCCACACTTTCTAGATCTTCCTGTCCAGTGCATAATGCTCCTCCAGCATCTGCCCATCCAGGTGGAGGTGGTGCAAATCTACACTGAAATGTGTGTTCCCAAAACTGTTTCACCTGAATTGCATTAAAAAAAATTATAACAGAAATCATAACAATAAAATATTCTTCTTGTAATACTTTTTTTTTTTTTACAATTTTTAATTCTGTATTCTATATTCTGTGCTTGTGTCACATTCAGATTAACCTCTCACCAAGCTGTTGTCATAGCTGTTGTTGTGTAGATCAGGACGTGTTTGTAAGAGGAATTCCCTGAGGCCTGGGATTTCTCCTCGACGGATGGCGATACCCAGTGTGCCAGCCAGGTATGGAATAAAATGAGGATTCTGAAACACAGTGGCTGATATCCAAGCTTCACTGGCCATCCACTGCAGGTCTGTCACATTCTGCCTCACAACCTGTGCAATGAACATCAAATATACTGTATAAGTTAATATTGCCATGGAACTAAACTGCTTTGGCACAGTAAAGTGATGCATTTCACTGGACAACAGTGTGACTGGTAGAAGAGACACAGTTTTTTGAAACCCTGTTAGCAACACTTTAAAGAAGTAAGTTTAATTACATAAAATCTGTTTACAGGCAGATATGTTAACATGACATTTTTTAGAGTTTTATATATAAAAAATAAAGTCATATAATTATATCAAATAATGATTAAGTTGTGCCAAACCAAACAAGCCAAACCTCTTCCATGAGGTTCATCATGTGACTCTCGTGTGCAAACACAATGACCACACGAGCTGTTGATTTCTTCATCACATCCACAATCCTCCTCAGTTCAGCTTGGTCATTGCTTGAGGGCAACACCTCTTTATATGCCAGACAACCTCCACCAGACAGAACAAAGTCAGATTGGAAGGATCGGGCAGCATGAAGTCCATAGTCATCATCAATGATCAACAGGCCAACCCAAATCCAGCCAAAGTGGTTTAGAATCTGAATCATAGCACGAACCTGAGTGATTTAGAGTGAAGGGATTAGTCAACAGGCTGAAATAATCTGTCTGTGAAAAACTTGTTTCACAAATTCAGCAAGTGATTTAGAGGGAAGGGATTGCTGTATGGGATAAAATAACCTTTTATGTGAAAAAAGATAACAGGTGAACAAGTTCAGCAATAAACACTTATTTCCTTTAAGGATTGCTATGTGAGACCAAACAAGATAACATATTTTTGATTGCAGTGTATGGCTATTCTTTCTGGACAATGTTTAATCACAAATGCTTTCTTTTGCATTTTCATTTTGTTGATATTTGGTCACCTGGAAAGCATCACTTGGTATTGTCCTGAAGAAGGATGGAAACTTTTGTCGGTCACTCAAACAGGAACATGTGGCAAAATAACTCACCTGTGAAAGAAACAGATTTAACATACTAAATACCAGCTCATTCAACTCTTCAAGGTAGATTACTTCACGTGAAATAGAATTTGAATGTAAATCTAAGTGATCCAAAATCATTCTAAGATTTAATGTAAAAGCTTACCATAGGCACTCTATATAAACCTAAGACGCTGGAGATGGCAATAGAACTTGTAGAAGAAGAATCACCCACAATCCCCACTACTGGAGGGGTTCCAACACAGGTCTCATCTAACATAAACTGCTCCTCTTGACCACTGACTAAGGACAATGCTGCACGAAATCCAATCGCTAGTTTGACACAGTTATCATAAAGACTGTATCCCAGAGTCACATCAGGTAGCAGGTTGGAGCTTCTATTGATCTCGTCAATAGCAAAGGCCATGGTCATGGCGTGCCTGAACCCTGGAGTGTCAAGTCTAATGAAAAAAATAACACTTTTGAGAGATACAACATGATACAGTAACCGATAACTATAGGTTTCACGAACAAGACATTTGTATAAACACAACTGTTATAATAATTAAATCATTGTGCAAAATAAGCAGTGCGTTTAAAGTGGTATTAATGCACAATCTAATGCTTGCAAAACAAAAGAGAAAAAAAAATCAAACCATAAAAAACCCACATTGGACTAATGGGATTGATTTTCCCCATTTTCTCCTCTTTGTTGCTTCCCTGATAGACTCACCCGTGGCAGGTAGGCTGTTTCGGCTCTGAGGTGAATGAGAGTTCAGGGAAGACAGAAAAGAAGTGGATTTCAAACAGGCCACCGAGAACCACATCCCCAGCTTTGTGCATCCCACTTAGATGAAACTCTTCCAGTAACTGGCAGGAGGAATAAACAGGGAAAGTCAAGGCATATGAAAAGAAGGTATCCAACAACATGAAATACACAAGCAAGAGCAAGTTGAACTCTAAAAATGTCCACATGACTGTCTTCCTCCTTAACCCTGTCTGGACCAACTAAGTTGTGTGGCTGTGCCAGCCACTTTTATTGACTTGCAGTATTGTTAAGTCTTGTGACCTCCCCATCAGAGCAGGAAAAGAAGGGGCAGGGCATAGAATGTATTTCATTTGTAACCGATTCATAATAAGGCAGAATTTATATGTGCACTTCTAGTAATATTTCATAAAGTCTGTGTTAAACTTTTCAGTCCCTATTTAAGTTGTAGGTGTCCTTGTAAATTTCTGTAAGTTTGCTTTCCAGTTATTTTATGTTTTCATTGGGATTTAAGAAGACTTTGATAAGTACATTATGAAATTAAAGAGAATACTGATTGTTTCGCTGTCTGGTGAAACATCCACTTACATTGTTGTAAAATACAAGTTTTGCCAGAGTCGCTGTGTGAGAAGATAGATCAAAAAGTTCATCACACTAGCCACTTTGTTCTGAATTTCATCCCAAATTCATGTACTTGACTCTCTTTTACTGTCAAACACTAACAAAGCTTAATCCGAAGACCACTAGATGGTAACAGCATGCTAGAACATCTTCTGATCTATTTTTCATTGCCCTTTTAATAGAGAGATACTGTATCTATGTGGCACACAATAACGATGAGGCTTTATGATAAGTCCTGAAGAAATGTATGTTAAACACAATACACCATTAGCTGTCTTGGTCTATCCGTATTTATATTGCCATGATCAGGGATAAGGGTTACATGTGTGATTCATTTCATTGATTTTGCACATTTCGTTCTTGAATACATACTGTTGCCCATTCCCAAGTTTACCTTCTGGCCAGTCTTTGTTAAAAGCAGAACAACTGATGACATTTCAAAACACTTCAGGATCACAGTCAGCTCAAATGCGTTTATTGGGTACAGTAGTTATGTCAGTGGTTCCTGCAATTCCTTTGTAATCCAGAAAAGTTGTTAGATTACTGACTGACTGTGACTATATTTAACTCAGAAGGTGACAGCAGATTTTTGTATGTAGGGTGTAAAAAATAAATGAGTTTCTTGTTAGTGAACATTAACTCCAGGCTAGTCAGTAAATGCAAATGATAATGTCAGATAAACCTAAAACAAATCCATATTTTTTTCAGATAAAGTAACTTGTAATATTAAGTTAATTTACTGTATGAAAACATAAGCATTTCAGGTTCAAGCGTTTACACTTAAAGTATGCCCTGGAAGAAAGGAATAGCTTGATCCAAGTGGTAAGAGATTTCTGAATGTATTTGCTTGGCATATACCCTGCTTTGTCATTGTCTTAACATTGCTACTGGAAACATATTGCCTACCACCTGTATTTTTTTGTGTAGAGAAAAAAGACTCATTCTGTTTAATGAAATGAAGGACAGTTCTTATGTCTTTATACCTCGACCCATGATGGCTTTCTTTGTGTTCCTCTCTGGTCTCAGCTGGATTATGTAACATTTGGGTCCAAACAGTGCTACCAAGAGACCAAAACTGGAGGCCAGGATGGCAAATACCTCCACTGCATCTGCATATTTTCCTGGTGAGCTGACATAAGCAGGGACAAAGGCCACCCACACAGCACAGAAGATCAGCATGCTGAAAGTGATGAGTTTGGCCTCATTGAAACTATCTGGAAGTTTTCTTGCTATAAATGCAATCAGAAAACTGAGGACGGCCAGGAAGCCAATATATCCCAATAAAACTGCAAAACCAACTGTGGACCCAACAACACACTCATAAACAATCTTATCATTGTAGTATTGAGTGTTTTTATGAGGAGCTGGGGAGGCAGATACAATCCAGGCAGTGCAGATTCCTGCCTGAATAGAAGTGAGAACCATGACTGTCCCTCTCTGCTGCATAGCACCAAACCACTTCAGACTGGCTCCACCTCCTGGTTTGGAGGCCTTGAACACAGCCAGGACCACCACGGTTTTCACCAGGATACATGAGATGCAAAGCACAAAACTGATCCCAAATGCTGCATGTCTCAGCTGGCATGTCCACAGCGTGGGACGACCGATAAACAGCAGTGAACACATGAAACATAACTTAAGTGACAACAGTAACTGAAAACTCAGTTCTGAATTGTTGGCGCGTACTATAGGTGTTCTCCGATGACAGATGAAGATGCCCAGGACAACAGCACACACACATGTGCCCAGCAAAGATGTGGCCGTCAAGCAGATACCCAGAGGTTCATGGTAGGAGAGAAACTCTGTTTCCTTGGGAACACAGTGGTCACGCTGGAGGCTGGGCCAGAAGTCCTCTGGACAACTGGTGCACTCCAATGAGTCTATGAAAAGAGGAACAGTTTCAAGATACACTATTACATTATATCTCCAAAGTGCAGTATTAAGAATTGAATACCTACTAGTCTCATTGCTGATCTTTCCCTCAGAACAAGGGATGCAGTCAAAGCAGCACACAGGTTCCCCTTTCTTTCTGGCCATGCGGGTACCTGGAGGACAGCTCTCACTGCACACTGACCGGGGTGGCTATTGGTGAAAACGTAATATTGTATTCTTCCACATTAACTGACAGTGATATTATTAAAAAAAAACTGTCAGAACTGTCAAAAATCAGAAGTAACCTTTTTTGATTCAAAGTTCCAGTAGATTTTGTCTGCATCAATTGTGAGTTCTTCACTTTTGAAGGCTGACTTCTTAACCTCACCCACATTCTGAAGTTTAGTTGTTCCATCAGGGAGCCACAGCCAGTTCATGATATCATATATTGGTAAGGCATCACCATTCTCATCAAATGACACTTGATCACCAAATGGTGTGGTGAAGTTGACCTTTTCCAAGTAATACACAAGCTATGTTTTTCAAAATAAGGGACAGAGGTAAACTTTAGTATAGTACTAAACTTGGTATCGGATAATCAAATTAAATGTTACACTTACAAACATATGAAGATACTGATACAATTTCAAATGTTAAAGTGAAAGAACATGTCTGCGTAATGTCTGTCCTGATCCACTGCTATCTCCCAGCAATAGGGAAACCCTTTCAGCCATTTCCTTAGCACTACATGATTAGCCATCTCAGATTGCTGAATTTAAAGCTATACTTCAAATGCAACTCCACAATGGATACTAAAGCTTATGATTTCATGACATAAACAAGTGTTGTGTGAATTGATATCATACCTGCCATGGCTCCAGTTCTTTCAAACTGCCACAGCTGTGTCCTCTGAAAGGCCCTCTGCCTGGCACACAACGCAGCATGTCATCAAGGGCATATGCCAGTGCATACACAGCCTTGTACACATTGTACTCTGGCCTGAGGTCTGAAACATCCAAGAAGTCAGTCTCCACACTTTCTAGATCTTCCTGTCCAGTGCACAATGCTCCCCCAGCATCTACCCAACCTGCTGGAGGTGGTGCAAATCTACACTGAAATGTGTATTCCCAAAACTGTTTCACCTGAAATGCAGTAAGAAATGTATGCTAACCAAACGAAACAACAATATATTGTTCTGACACACTGTCATCAGATTGTATGGTTAACCCTCACCAAGCCTTTTCCATAGCTGTTGTTATGATGTAGGTCAGGATGTGTTTGTAAGAGGAATTCCCTGAGGCCTGGGATTTCTCCTCGACGGATGGCGATACCCAGTGTGCCAGCCAGATGTGGCACCATGCGGGGAGTGTGGAACATTGTGGCTGCTATCCAAGCTTCACTGGCTATCCACTGCAGGCCTGTCACATTCTGCCTCACCACCTATATTTTATTCATACCAAATGAAGAAGTTAATACTGCCAGAGAACTAAAGTGCTATGGCACTATTATGAGCAAAGTAATGCATCATTATAACTGAGTTTGGTGTAATTAGTCTAAGTAATATAATTTTTGTAAATAACAGTTTAGTTAACAGTTAAGTCAAATTAAATCTGTTTTACACAGGGCAATATGTATCTTTCAGTGTTATAAATAAAACATTAAGTTCTACAGCTAAATTAAGTTATAATTACGTTATATCATGTCCTACCTCTTCCATGAGATTGATCACATTACTCTCATGTGCAAACACAATGACCACACGAGCTGTTGATTTCTTCATTACATCCACAATCCTCCTTAGTTCAGCTCGTCCATTGCTTGAGGGCAATGCCTCTTTATAAGCCAGACAACCTCCACCAGACAGAACAAAGTCAGATTGAAAGGATCGGGCAGCATGAAGTCCGTAGTCATCATCACTGGTCAACAGGCCAACCCAAGTCCAGCCAAAGTGGTTTAAAATCTGAATCATAGCACGGACCTGAGTGATTTAGAGTGAAGGGATTAGTCAACATGCTGAAATAATCTGTCTGTGAAAAACCTGTTACACAGGTTCAGCAATGGACATTGTTTAGTTATTGCTTTTCAGTTTTGCAATGTGAGACCAAACAACAAAAGAAGAACATATTTGTCATTGGAGTGAAGGGTTGTTCTTTCTCCGGAATGTTTCACGTCTTTCCTTTATGCATTCATTTTTGCTGATATTTGGTCACCTGGAAAGCATCACTTGGTATTGTCCTGAAGAAGGATGGAAACTTTTGCCGGTCACTCAGACAGGAACATGTGGCAAAATAACTCACCTGTAAAAGAAACACACTATCCAAGATTCTGCAGGTTCTTTCAACTTTTTATGGTACATTATTTCAGCTTTCAATAACATTGAAATTGAAATAAACATGAAAACGATCCAAAATCATAATTAGATGGTGTAAAACTTACCATAGGCACTCTGTACAAACCTAAGACACTTGAGATGGCAACAGAATGAGTGGAGGAAGCATCACCCACAATCCCCACTACTGGAGGGGTTCCAACACAAGTCTCGTCTAACATAAACTGCTCCTCTTGACCACTGACTAAGGACAATGCTGCACGAAATCCAATCGCTAGATTGACACAGTTATCATAAAGACTGTATCCCAGAGTCACATCAGGTAGCAGGTTGGAGTTTCTATTGATCTTGTCAATAGCAAAGGCCATGGTCATGGCGTGCCTGAACCCTGGAGTGTCAAGTCTAACACAAAAATTACCATGTTTGAAAAATACATCATGATATAGTAACTGACAACTACAGCTTTCACAAACAAGACAGTTATATAGAGACAATTATTTTAACAATTAAATCACAGTGCAAAATAACCATCATGACTAAAATAGAACAAACTTAATTCTTGTTATAACTGATTATCAAAACACATTTGACTAATCAGACTGATTTTCCCCATTTTCTCCTCTTTGTTGCTTCCCTGATAGACTCACCCGTGGCAGGTAGGCTGTTTTGGCTCTGAGGTGAATGAGAGGTCAGGGAAGACAGAAAAGAAGTGGATTTCAAACAGGCCACCTAGAACCACATCCCCAGCTTTGTGCATCCCACTTAGATGAAACTCTTCCAGTAACTGGCAGGAGGAGGCAGGCAGAGCGCAAGAAAAGTGGAAACACGACAGCATGAAATACACAAGCAGGAGCAAGGTGATATCAGAAAACGCCCACATGATTTTCCCAGTTTCCCTTGTCTGGACCAAGTAAGTTGTATTGCAATGTTGCCCTTTTTTATTGACTTGGGGTTGTTTAATCTTGCACTCCACCTATTTGGACATAAGCAGTAGTAGGGGCGGGGTCTAAAGTGCATTTTACTTGTAACTGATTTTTTATTAATGTAACTACTTAGTATAATCCCAATTCTTCATACATTACAAGAATACTAAATAAAACAAAATACACACATAAAACAAGTGCTCAGATTTCATCCACTAGATGGCAGCAGCACACCAAGACATTTGGTGAAATAATATATTTTTCATTGCCTTTTTATGGGAGGGTTATTGCATCTGTCACACTGTCAAACAGTAATTAGGAGACTTTAGATATGATCGGTTCTACAGAAATGTGTGCAAGACAGAATACCCCATTAGACTGGTCCATCCAATTTGTTTCATAAAGTTTCATACAAACACTGATCAGCGCCAAAGTTAATTTAATTACTCATACATTTACAGTGAGATGTTCTGCGGACAAACGGACATTGATATGGAGTTGATCACCTCGTTACCACTATCACAGCTTTTTTTCTTCACATTTTTTTTTGTTTAGTTCATTTAGCACATTTTTTGAACATATGCTGCAACCCACATTGAATTTTAGTGCAGTAGTAAATCACAGGAGAGTTATGGTTTGCCCTAAAGCTTTGTCAGGGTACAACATCAACAGACATGCAGTCTGGTGACATTTTCATCCAGTCCAGGCAGAATAATAACAATTACTCAAAAACACTGCCAGTAATTTGGGTATTTTAACTCACTTTCTGTTCAGTGTCTGTTTAAGAATCAATAACATTTCAAAACACTTAAGACTCACAATCAACTTTTGACTCAAACGCTTTTATTTGGTTGTGTCACTTTGTCAATGATTCCTGCAATTCCTTTGTAATCAAGAGAAGTCATACATTATTGTTAGACTACATAGTGACTGTGTGACATAAACTAAGAAGCATTTTGCATTTGCAAACAGTAAAAAAAACAGGGACTATATCTTTATGTCAACATCAACTCCATGCAGCTGAAAAACAAACTCATACAAAAGTCAGATGAACCAAAATGGACTGTATAATGCGTTTATTTGGTACAGTAGTTATATCAGTGTTTCCTGCAATTCTTTTGTAATCCAGAAAAGTTGTTAGATTACTGACTGACTGTCTGAAATAAACTCAGAAGGTGACAGCAGATTTTTGCATGTGGGGGCAATAAAGAAATAAATAAATGTGTGTGTTGTTAGTGAACATTATCTCCAGACTTGTCAAAATTAAATGCAAATGATAATGTCAGATAAACTTAAAATAAAAGCATATTTTTTTCAGATGAAGTAACTCTATTAAATTAATTTACAGCATGCAAACATTTAGACTTAAAGTATGTCCTGGAAGAAAAGAATGGCTTGATCCAAGTGGTAAGAAATTTCTGAATATATTTGCTTTACATATACCCTGCTTTGTCACTGTCTTAACATTGCTACTGGAAACATATTGCCTACCACCTGTATTTTTTTGTGTAGACAAAAGAGATTCATTCTGTTTAATGAAATGAAGGACAGTTCTTATGTCTCAGCACCTCGACCCATGATGGCTTTCTTTGTGTTCCTCTCTGGTCTCAGCAGGATTATGTAACATTTGGGTCCAAACAGTGCTACCAAGATGCCAAAACTGGAGGCCAGGATGGCGAATACCTCCACTGCATCTGCATATTTGCCCGGTGAGCTGACATAAGCAGGGACAAAGGCCACCCACACAGCACAGAAGATCAGCATGCTGAAAGTGATGAGTTTGGCCTCATTGAAACTATCTGGAAGTTTTCTTGCTATAAATGCAATCAGAAAACTGAGGATGGCCAGGAAGCCAATATATCCCAACAAAACTGCAAAACCAACTGTGGACCCAACGACACATTCATAAACTATTTTATCATTGTGGTACTGAGTGTTTTTATGAGGAACTGGTGAGGCAGATACAATCCAGGCAGTGCAGATTGCTGCCTGAACAGAAGTGAGAACCATGACTGTCCCTCTCTGCTGCATAGCACCAAACCACTTCAGACTGGCTCCACCTCCTGGCTTGGAGGCCTTGAACACAGCCAGAACCACCATGGTTTTCACCAGGATACATGAGATGCAAAGCACAAAGCTGATCCCAAATGCTGCATGTCTCAGCTGGCATGTCCACAGCGTGGGACGACCAATAAACAGCAGTGAACACAGGAAACATAACTTAAGTGACAGCAACAGCTGAAAACTCAATTCTGAGTTGTTGGCGCGTACTATAGGTGTTCTGCGATGACAGATGAAGATGCTGAAGACAACAGCACACATACAGGTGCCCAACAATGCAGCAACTGTCAAGCAGATACCCAGAGGTTCATGGTAGGAGAGGAACTCTGTTTCCTTGGGAACACAGTGGTCACGCTGGAGGCTGGGCCAGAAGTCCTGTGGACAACTGGTGCACTCCAATGAGTCTGTTAAAAGAGAGACAGTCTTGAGATACATGTTTATATTATATTTCCAAATTGCAATATTTAAAAATGAATACCTACTAGTCTCATTGCTGATCTTTGCCTCAGAACAAGGGATGCAGTCAAAGCAGCACACAGGTTCCCCTTTTTTTCTAGCCATGCGAGTACCTGGAGGACAGCTCTCACTGCACACTGACCTGGGTGGCTATAGGAGGAAAAAAAAAAATCAATATTGTGTTATTTTGCAACATTTTACAATGCTGTAATCAGTCATCCATGGGCTAGAAAATCAATGTCTAAGAAATCATTTGTAACCTTTTTTGATTCAAAGTTCCAGAAGATTTTGTCTGCATCAATTGTGAGTTCTTCACTTTTGAAGGCTGACTTCTTAACCTCACCCACATTCTGAAGTTTAGTTGTTCCATCAGGGAGCCACAGCCAGTTCATGATATCATATATTGGTAAGGCATCACCATTCTCATCAAATGACACTTGATCACCAAATGGTGTGGTGAAGTTGACTTTGT
The DNA here is from genome assembly GCF_020382885.2 of Scatophagus argus. Taxonomy (NCBI): domain Eukaryota; kingdom Metazoa; phylum Chordata; class Actinopteri; family Scatophagidae; genus Scatophagus; species Scatophagus argus. Next base: position 18,045,553 of record NC_058497.1, on the reverse strand, counting down.
CCAAATAATACACCAGCTATATGAATATCGGAATAATGGATTGAGACAATATTAAATATTAATATTAAAATACAATAAAACAACATACAAAGCATATGACTCAAATGAACACAGCAGTACCTTCTTTTCACTAATCAAATTGCATGCTGTACATACATATTAAGACATTAAAGAGATCACTTTTTGGTAGATGTCTGAAATATTCTGCACTAACCCAAACTTCAATCAAAAAATCCAAATGTTTAATCTTTAAACTTCATTTGCTTTTTTCATCATGTCGTTGGGGTGGAGCTGGACTCTCTCTGATGGTGGTGTCAGAAAGGAGGATGCTGTCTATCTTGGACAAAGTCTTCCACACACTCCGCAGTGTCCTGATTAGGCACATGAGTTCTTTCAGTGACAGACTGATTACACCATGATGCTTCACAGAGCGCCACAGGAGGTCATTCCTATCTGTGGCCATCAGGTTTTGAACTTCTTCCTCGGAGTGTCAAACACTCTGAGTCAACTGACTGGGGAACTGATTGTGCAGTTTCATTGCATTTACTACAGTATTTTGCACACATGCCTTTTATATTTATTTTATATTTATTTGTATATTCTAGATATATTTTTCTTTCTATTTTTATTATAATTCGTGGGCTTATAGATTTCTAATCCTGATTGAAGTAACTGTAACAAACCCAATTTCTCCCAGGGATTAATAAAATATTCTGATTCTGATTTTTCTAAGGGAACCAGGGTGAAGCTTACTTCCCGGAAAGGCTTATGAAATGTGTTATATCGCAGAACTTTGTTCAACACCTTCTTCAATGTCTTTTTTGCAGTCCGGTTAGTTTATCCACTACCTGTCTGTGTCACTGTAATGCAGAACAGCCTTCTCCTAGGAGATGTCCTTCAGCTAAGGGATTGCCCTGCACATTAAAACCTAGTGAATCTACATTGCTGTATATTGTTGATGTAGAAAGATGTGGATGCAAGCGTGAAAGAAAAGCACACAAATAACTCTGTCGAATGCAAGAATCACCACAGTACCCTTCATCTCCTCTTTTTTTTTTGATGAACATGTGATGTGATGAAAATGTACCCAAAACTGAAGTGTGTGTTGATGAATTTTAAAGGTGCAATATAAAATTTATTGCTAGATGTCACACTAGTGCAACAACAAAGAAAACTAGGAAAACAAACAAAAAAAAAAAAAAACAGAGATGCTCCGACAGCAACACACATGACAGTCTCATAACATATTAATTAATCCTACACTGTAAATACTATAGTGCAGGTAACATTTAACCACATGATTTAGCCATTTCAACAGGTGGTGTGTAAACTGATATCATACCTGCCATGGCTCCAGTTCTTTCAAACTGCCACAGCTGTGTCCTCTGAAAGGCCCTCTGCCTGGCACACAGCGCAGCATGTCATCAAGGGCATATGCCAGTGCATACACAGCCTTGTACACATTGTACTCTGACCTGAGGTCTGAAACATCCATGAACTCAGTCTCCACACTTTCTAGATCTTCCTGTCCGGTGCACAATGCTCCCCCAGCATCTACCCAACCTGCTGGAGGTGGTGCAAATCTACACTGAAATGTGTATTCCCAAAATTGGTTGATCTGAAATATATTCAAAATACCCTTTTATAAATAATCATAGTATTCCTGCCATTACTAGATCAGGTTGGATGATTAAACTCTCACCACACTATTTCCAGAGCTGTTGTTGTTGTGTAGGTCAGGACGTGTTTGCAGGAGGAATTCCTTGAGACCTGGGATTTCTCCTAGACGGATGGCGATACCCAGTGTGCCAGCAAGATATGGCGTGAGGTGGGGAGTGTGGAGCACAGTCGCTGCTGTCCAGTCTTCACTGGTCATGTACTGCAGGCCTGTCACATTTTGCCTCACCACCTGTGCATTATAGTAGATATACACACTTTCATGCCACTAAAACATCTAAATGTCTAGTCTTCTCAATTATACAGAGTTTATATAGTTATGTTGTCTTTCCATTTGTGCACAAATGCGTGAATGTGGTTGACACAACTGATGAGCGGAGTTATGTATATCTTTCTAAATCGAGTTTGCCTTTGCCAAATAGCAGGTGTGACTTACTCAAATAAATATATTTTACACAGATCAACATCATATTGTAATTAATCTTTCAGTTTGTCAAAAAAAATGTAAGCTTTTATCACTACATTTACTGATAATCTTTATCCTATGAGTTTGATTTCATGACTAACCTCATGCAAGAGGTTGGTCATGTGAGTCTCATGTGCAAACACAATGACCACACGAGCTGTCGATTTCTTCATCACATCCACAATCCTCCTTATTTCGTCTTGGTCATTGCCCCAAGGTAAAACCTCCAAATAAGCCAGACAACCTCCACCCAATTTAGCCAGGTCAGATTGGAAGGATCGGGCAGCGTGAAGTCCATAGTCATCATCACTGATCAACAGGCCAACCCAAGTCCAGCCAAACTGTTTTAGAATCTGAATCATAGCACGCACCTGAGTGAATACAGAATGTGAAAGGATTAGAGTACAGGCTGAACTATTCTTTGACAGGAAAACCTGCTCAACAGGTTTAACAAAGGACCTGGCTTAATCATTGTGTTTCAGTTTGCTGTGAGATCAAACAATCAGTGACAAAAAATGTGACTGTTGCTTTACATGTTTGACATGCTTTGTTTTTTTGCTGCATTTTCATTTTGCTGATATTCACTCACCTGGAAAGCATCACTTGGTATTGTCCTAAAAAAGGATGGAAACTTTTGCCGGTCACTCAGACAGGAACATGTGGCAAAATAACTCACCTGTGAAAGAAACACACTGTGTATGAAGTCTTTCAAGCTCCATAAACTTTTCAACATTGATTATCTCATGTTTAAAATTGATATTAAATTTGAATTTAAAACAAAATGATCCAAAACTATTCTAAAAAGGTAATGTGAAAAACTTACCATGGGCACTCTGTACAAACCTAAGACACTGGAGATGGCAATAGAACGAGTAGAGGAAGCATCTCCCACAATCCCCACTACTGGAGGGGTTCCAACACAGGTCTCGTCTAACATAAACTGCTCCTCTTGACCACTGACTAAGGACAATGCTGCACGAAATCCAATCCCTAGATTGGCACAGTTATCATAAAGACTGTATCCCAGAGTCACATTAGGTAGCAGGTTGGGGTTTCTGTTGATCTCATCAATAGCAAAGGCCATGGTCTGTGCCCGTCTAAGTCCTACAACATCAAAACTAACACAAAGAATGCCACTACTATTGAAAAATACCCAATAAAAAAACAAACCATACACTAAATCTGCTGACACGTATACTACATATTTTGCAAACATTTATGACATTTTAATAATAATGATTATTACAAAATATGTGATATGTTTAATTTTATTCTATTCAATCTAATTCTTTTAAAATACATTGCACTAAAGGGACTGATTCTCCCCAGTTTCTCCTTTTTTTTTTCAGACTCACCCGTGGCAGGCAGGCTGTTGTGGTTCTGATGTAAAAGACAAGTCAGGAAAGACTGTAAAAAAGTGGATCAGGAACAGCCCACCTAGAACCACATCTCCAGGCTTTTGCATGCCATTTAAATGAAAATGTTGCTGTAACTGGCAGGAAGAGGAAGAAAGAGGGGAGGACTCAGCATAAGAAAAGAAATGATACAACAACATGAAATACACAAGCAACAGCAAGTTGAATTCTAAAAATGCCCACATGACTTTCCTCTTGTTTACCCCTTTTCTGAGCCCAGTCAGTTTTATTGTTATGTCATACCCTTTCTATTGACTTGCATCTTTTAATCTTCAACACCACCCACTAGGGCATAAGCACAACTAGGGGCAGGGCCTAAAATCCCTGTATGGCCATTTTCCTTACCACAAATTTAAGTTGTGGATGGCGGTTATGATTAAGATCTACTAAAATGTAAATTATATTCATTGCAGTCTTTCGTGATAATTAGTTTTTGTTTCTAATGTCGCATGAAGTGGTCTGACATATCTGATATGTGAGGTTGTAGATGCTTTTGATACTTTTTCATCTACTTGTTGTTGGTTTAAAGATTTTACAGATTCATTCTGGAGTTTAATACCTGATCAGACAAATATGTGTCTCAGAGCCTTTTTATACTAAGTATACTTTAATATTTACATGTGTGACAAGTATATCAAATTCATCTCACCAAAGGCACAATTCAGCCTTTAGTGTGTGCATTTATGAACAGAACTGGTGACAAAGTGCAGCTTTGCCGGAGTCCAACCCTGACTGGGAATAAGTTTGATTTACTACTGGCAATCCAAACTAATCTCTCACTCCAACAATATAGAGATTGGGCGGTCCACAACAACAGGCCTTTCACCTCATATTCCCAGAGAAACCCCTACAGGATACTTCAAGGAACACAGTTCTAAGCCAAGTCCACAAAACACAAGTAGGCAAACTCCCATGCCCTCTTCAGCACCCTTGCAGGTCTGTAAAGCTGGTGCAGTGTCCCATGGTCAGAACAAAAAATGCATTGTTCCTTTTGAATCCCAGGTTTGACTTATGAATGGAATCTCCTTTCCAGCACCCTGGTGTAGACCCTTCCCAGGGCAGCTGAGGAATGTGAATGTACCCGGCTGGGTACCGAACTTCGGTTCTTTTGTAGCACCAACCGAAAAGCTTCGGTAGTACCGAGTAGTATGCCTCGTCTTTAGGTGCCAAGTTTGGGGACCCAGAGGTTTATCACGTGATCAAGACCTGATCATGCTGCTAGCGATGTGTTGGAAACTGTAGTTGTGTGTGTCGTCGAACCGGTTAAAAAAATGCCATCGAGGTCAAAAGTGTGGTTCCATTTTAGCAAGACTGATGCCAATAGAGCGTGATGCAATATATGCAAAAAAGTCATTATTGCTAAGGCTGGCACCACAACTAATTTGATGAAGCACCTGACCGTGCACAGAATCAATTTCAGAACAGAGAGCAATGTAACGCTAACTTCAGATATTAGTGTGTAGCTTTATTTTATGGCTATGTCGCTAGCTAAATCAAAAGCTAACTAAAGATTGACAGTAACAGATAAAGCTTAGCTTCTAAAGATGTGCTCATCAATTGGGTCGGCTGGTTAAACAGCTCACCTAATGCGACAAAATTAACAAACAAAATTACTTGTTGGGATCTATCCCGATTGTCTTTTTTCTTCCTCTTCTTCTTGTTTCCAGAAGAAGCCAAAGCTCTCTGCCCTTGAGGAGCTATTTGTTGATGAGGACATGGCAGTTGAAGTAAGACAAGAGAACATTCTCAGCACCACAGGGAAGATTCAGGAAGAGATTCAGTGGTACAGAGGTCTGCCATCTACCCTAACCTCAGTGAATCCAGTGACCTGGTGGTGGAATGTGAGGGACACTATGCCAATGCTATCAAACTTGGCAACCAGGTATCTCTGTGTGCAAGCATCATTAACACCCTCAGAGCTTACATTTTCTACTGCTGGAGACACCATCAGTCAGGAGCGAGCTTGTCTGTATCCTGAGAAGTGAAGGTATCAGTATTGGTACGAGTATCGAAAATTTTTGATTGATACCCAGCCCTACCCTTAGTCCCTTCTTGTTAGTTCTTGTAATACTCCTTCTTCAGTCTCAGCAATGGCAGTGCGAAACATGGCCTTCTTGGATTCCATGTCCCCTACCATTCCTGGGACTGCAACTCCCACCTGCTTTAGGTGGGAGTTGAAGACTATCCTAACAGAGTCATGAGCCAGACTTTCCCAGCAATTCCCTAACTGTTTGCTTAGGTCTGCCAGGTCTATCTGGCATCTTCCCCTGCCTCTTGGTAGGTGGAGAGCCTATCACTCAAAGAAACTCCAAAGAACAGGAAAGTCTAACTCCTCACAAGGACGTTGGCTCCAGAGCCCAAGCTGTGCATAGAGGTGAACCAAAATATATACAAGTATATTTGCCTGACAGTATCGCTCAAGCCCATGCACAATGTCAGGCTCCTTCACAGCCAGAGAGGTGACTTTCCATGTACAGCTAGCTTCACCAATTGGACCACCAAGTTTCACGCTTGTATCTGCCGCACAGTCCACACTGGGGTGTGTGCTCAGCCCGGCCCTTTTCACCCTGTTCACACATGACTATTCTGCTATTCATTCCAAAAATATGGTTGTGAAGTTTGCAGATGACACCACATATCGGACAGTGATGACAGTCACTACAGAGAGGAGATCCAGCACCTGACAGGATGGTGTACCTCTGGAAAGGGGTACAGGAACATATATATATATATATATATATATTGTCAAGGCTGAACCCCGATGCAGAGTCTAACAATGCTGAGGTCTGAGCAATAGTCTTTATTTACAGAAATCAAAAACTTAACAAAACAGCTTCCACTTACTGTGGCAAGGGATCATAAAAAAACTATGGCAATAATTCCTGGCAAAAACATAGCATGGCAAGGAATGGCAAGACAAGGTTATCCTGGCAAACTGAAGACATACAAAACCCTGGCATGGAGCTCACAACAAAGTAAAAGTAATGCTAACGCTCTGACACAGGTGACTGGGAACACAAGGACTAAATAGACAAGACAACGAGACACAGGTGACACACATTAGGAGGGAGAAAGCAATCAAGAAAACCAAAAGCAAAGCTACCTGAAGACAGGACACACAGGGGAAGTGAAGTGCTTTTCAAAATAAAACAGGACATGACAAAAACCTTGAACATAATACATGGAAACACAAGACACACATGGAACATGACAAGGAAAAAACCAAAAGACAGAGAACCAAGACGTGACAGAAACCTTGAACATAAAACATGAAAACACATGAAAAACAAACATGAAACATGGCACATGGACTCAAACATAAAACATGGAAACACACGAAACATGGCACATGCATTCAAAAACAAAAGGACAGAAAACCAAGACTTGACCAAAACGTGAACATAAAACATGAAAACACATGAGAGACAAACATGAAACATGGCACGTGAACTACCAAAATCAAAAAGCAAAGAATAACCAAAGCACCAGGCATGACATATATATCTTAAGATATATCTTAGGTGTGCCTTTTCATATTATGTGTCTTACTGTGTGCCTTAAGCCAAGAGCTGCAGAATAAAATTCCATTGCTCCTTGCATAATGGAAATAAACTTTCTTGATCTTGATCTTGATCTAGACTGCACCTGACCGAATTCCCCACATTGGGCCCAGCCACCAGGCATTCAGCGACGGGCCCCTTCCCCAAAAAACAGCTTGTCTTGGGAGATTCTACTGGGGGCAAACTGATCATAGTTTGCTCTTCACAAAATAGCTCCTGGGATCATGAGAGTGCTCAAACCCCTCCACCACAGTAAGGTGGTGGTTCAAGGGGGGGCCCAATAAAGTTGTGTCTGTCTAATTTTCAATTATGTAAATTAAATTATTATACTGTTAGTCAAATATTCATATGCATGCAGATCTGCTTCATTCACGAATCCAGAAAGGGCTAGGCAGACCAGGGTAAATGAGTGTATTGATGTAAATGTCTGAGGGAAACTGATGGACAGGTGGAGAGTGGCAGGGAAGTAGCCTGGGAAAGGGACAGTGTGACTGGAGGGACAGACAGAGGCATGATATCACACTTTGTGACATTTGATCTTTGGAAACTGAGGTGGGCAATATAAAAGCAGTTGAGCATATCCACATAATCTCAAGACAGGTCACAAATATATGCATATAATGATATCAAATAAAAACAGATAATCTTTTTTCAAAGAAAGTGAAATAAATTTCAAGAAGGTGTTCAGTTAGGTGTCTAATTTGGTCAATATACACATACATATCATATTCAAGTACGTTTGACTGGCATCAGTCCTGCTTTCAACATGTCAACGTTGCTCTTACTATTGGTAACTGTCTGCATTTTTTTCAGTTTGTTTAGAGAGAATTGATTCATTGTGTTCAGTGTATTTAATGACAGTTTTTATGTTTCGATTCCTCGACCCATGATAGATTTCTTTGTGTTCCTCTCTGGTCTGAGTAGGATTATGTAACATTTGGCTCCAAACAGTGCTACCAAGAGACCAAAACTGGAGGCCAGGATGGCAAATACCTCCACTGCATCTGCATATTTGCCCGGTGAGCTGACATAAGCAGGGACAAAGGCCACCCACACAGCACAGAAGATCAGCATGCTGAAAGTGATGAGTTTGGCCTCATTGAAACTATCTGGAAGATTCCTTGCTATAAATGCAATCAGTAAACTGAGGACAGCTAGTAAGCCAATATATCCCAACAAAACTGCAAAACCAACTGTAGACCCAACTACGCACTCATAAACAACCTTATCACTGTAATACTGAGTGTTTCTATGAGGAACTGGGGAGGCAGATACAATCCAGGCAGTGCAGATTGCTGCCTGAACAGAAGTAAGAACCATGACTGTCCCTCTCTGCTGGAAAAGACCAAACCACTTCAGACTGGCTCCACCTCCTGGCTTGGAGGCCTTGAACACAGCCAGAACCACCACAGTTTTTACCAGGATACATGAGATGGAAAGCACAAAGCTGATCCCAAATGCTGCGTGTCTCAGCTGGCATGTCCACAGTCTGGGACGACCGATAAACAGCAGTGAACACATGAAACATAACTTAAGTGACAGCAATAGCTGAAAACTCAGTTCTGAGTTGTTGGCGCGTACTATTGGTGTTCTGCGATGATAGATGAAGATGCTGAAGACAACAGCACAGATACAGGTGCCCAGCAATGCAGCAGCTGTCAGGCCAATACCCAGAGGTTCATGGTAGGAGAGGAACTCTGTTTCCTTGGGAACACAGTGGTCACGCTGGAGGCTGGGCCAGAAGTCCTCTGGACAACTGGTGCACTCCAATGAGTCTATGAAAAGAGGAACAGTCTTGAGATACGTGTTTATATTATATTTCCAAATTGCAATATTTAAAACTCAATACCAACCAGTATCATTGCTGATCTTTCCCTCAGAACAAGGGATGCAGTCAAAGCAGCACACAGGTTCCCCTTTCTTTCTGGCCATGCGGGTACCTGGAGGACAGCTCTCACTGCACACTGACCGGGGTGGCTATTGAGGAAAAAAAAAAAAAGTCAATACTGTAGCATTTACGTTGCTGTAATCAGTTATCCATGTGCTAAAAAGTAGATGTCTAATAAATCAGAAGTAACCTTTTTGGAATCAAAGTTCCAGAAGATTTTGTCTTCATCAATTCTGAGTTCTTCACCTTTGAAGGCTGACTTCTTAACCTCACCCACATTCTGAAGTTTAGTTGTTCCATCAGGGAGCCACAGCCAGTTCATGATATCATATATTGGTAAGACATCACCATTCTCATCAAATGTCACTTGATCACCAAATGATGTGGTGAAGTTGACCTTATCCAAATAATACACCAACTAGATGAATATCAGAATAATAGATAGTGAAAAGGGAAAGATGACAGATTGAATCAGAACGTAATCGCAACATGCAATATATATGACTGCAATGAACACAGTAGTACGTAATGCATACTGTAGTTACGAACACATAAATATAATAAAGAGGTCACATTATGCTAGATGTCTGATGTAAGGTTAGTGGATAACAGCTCCATCTTGGAAACTGCCCTGGCCTCTGAAACTTAATGAATCTTCCTTTGTGTATGCTGTTGTAATAGGAACATGCGAAACAAACAAGCAAAGCATGCAAATGTTTCTCCTGATAGCAACATGACTGCAAGTCTTCATCCACCTTTGTTTTATAAAGGAATGGGATGGAAATGTCCCCATGAACACTGGAAAACTGTAGTGTGTATGCATTTCAAAGGTGATACATGAAATTCATTGCTACTAACAACAAGGAAGGCTATGAAAGCTAAAAACATAGAAGCTCGGTTTGCAGCACACACAGACACACACACACACACACACACACAGACACACACACACAGTCCTCTCATAGGACTGCACTCCTCCTGTAATCCTACACTCTAAATCCTATAATGCACGACACAATCAGCACCATAATTTAGCTAAATGAACAGGTGGTGTCCACAGTGGTATCATACCTGCCATGGCTCCAGTTCTTTCAAACTGCCACAGCTGTGTCCTCTGAAAGGCCCTCTGCCTGGCACACAGCGCAGCATGTCATCAAGGGCATATGCCAGTGCATACACAGCCTTGTACACATTGTACTCTGAACTGAGGTCTGAAGCATCCATGAACTCAGTCTCCACACTTTCTAGATCTTCCTGTCCAGTGCATAATCCTCCTCCAGCATCTACCCAGTCTGCTGGAGGTGGTGCAAATCTACACTGAAATATGTGTTCCCAAAACCGGCTGATCTGAAATGTATTCAAAATACCTCTTTTATACATAATTACACTATTCCTGTAATGTCTCGGTCAGATTAAATGATTAAACTCTCACCACACTATTTCCATAGCTGTTGTTGTTGTGTAGGTCAGGGTGTGTTTGTAAGAGGAATTCCCTGAGGCCTGGGATTTCTCCTCGACGGATGGCGATACCCAGTGTGCCAGCCAGGTATGGCATAAAATCGGAAGTGTGCAGCACAGTAGCTGCTGTCCAAGCTTCACTGGTAATCCACTGCAGGCCTGTCACATTCTGTCTCACCACCTGTGCATTATAATAAATATAGAAATCACACTTTCATGCCACTAAAGTACAGTCTTTTCCTCGGAATTATGCACAGGTTATCTTGCCTCCTCATTCATTAATGGATGGAAGCCCTGTCTGTTATGCAAATTATGAACAAAGTTATACGTATCATCACAAATGGACAAACCTTTTACCAAACAGAAAGTATGACATATTTAAAATAACATATTGTTCACAGGCCAATATCTTATGGTAAGTTTAATCTTTCAGTGTAACACAAAAAATATTGAACTTTGTAGCTATATTACATTATAATCTTTATATGTTTTGTTTCATGCCCAACCTCTTCCATGAGGTTAATCGTGTGCTTCTGATGTGCAAACACAATGACCACACGAGCTGTAGATTTCTTCATCACATCTACAATCCTCCTGATTTCATCTTGGTCATTGTCCCAAGGCATAACCTCCAAATAGGCCAGACACCCTGCACCAGACTGAACCAGGTCAGATTGGAAGGATCGGGCAGCGTGAAGTCCATAGTCATCGTCACTGATCAACAGGCCAACCCAAGTCCAGCCAAAGTGGTTTAGAATCTGAATCATAGCACGGACCTGAGAGAATACAGAATGTGAAAAGATTAGAGTACAGGCTGAAATGGTCTTTCTATGGAAAACCTGCTGAACAAGCTTTATTATTACTTTTCAGCTTGCTGTGACACCAAACAATCCCATCAGTGACAAAAAATGTCACTAGTGTTACACATCTTTAACATGCTTTTTTTCTATTTTGCTGCATTTTCATTTTGCTGATATTCCCTCACCTGGAAAGCATCACTTGGTATTGTCCTGAAGAAGGATGGAAACTTTTGTCGGTCACTCAGGCAGGAACATGTGGCAAAATAACTCACCTGAGAAAGAAACACACTGTGTATGAAGTCTTTCAAGCTCCATCAACTGTTTAAGGATTATTCCTTCATGGTTATGTGATATCAGATTTGTCACTAATTCAAAATGATGCAAAACCATCCTGAAAAGGTAAAGTGTAAAACTTACCATAGGCACTCTGTACAAACCTAAGACACTGGAGATGGCAATAGAACGAGTAGAAGAAGAATCACCCACAATCCCCACTACTGGAGGGGTTCCAACACAGGTCTCGTCTAATACAAACTGCTCCTCTTGACCACTGACTAAGGACAATGCTGCACGAAATCCAATCCCTAGATTGGCGCAGTTATCATAAAGACTGTATCCCAGAGTCACATTAGGTAGCAGGTTGGAGTTTCTGTTGATCTCATCAATAGCAAAGGCCATGGTCAGTGCCCGTCTAAATCCTACAACATCAAAACTAGCACAAAGAATGCCAGTGGTTACTACTGAAAAATACAGCGTATACTGACTCTATCAGCATGTACACATTGCACCACTGCAGATTTTTCCAACAGTTAGAACAGTTTGAATAGTAACAATTATTACAAAATCAGCAAAATGTTTAAAGAGCAATATTTGATCATAAAAAATAGATTCCATTAAGGGAACCAATTTTCTCCAGTTTCTGTTTGTTGCTGCTGTCCTGACGTACTCACCCATGACAGGTGGGCTGTTGTGGTTCTGATGTAAAAGACAAGTCAGGAAAGACAGTAAAGAAGTTGAACAGGAACAGTCCACCCAGAACAACATCTCCAGGCTTGTGCATCCCATTTAAATGAAAATGTCGTTGTAAGTGGCAGGAGGAGGAAGGAAGAGTGGAGGACTCAGCATAAGAAAATGAAGGATACAACCACATGAAACACACAAGCAAGAGGAGATTGAACTGTGAAAAAGCCCACATGCTTTTTCTCCTGTTTGACCCTTTTCTGAGCCCGATCAGTTTTATTGTGATGTCATCCCTTTTCTTTGGACTTGCAGCTTTTAATCTTCAACACCACCCACCAGGGCATAAGCACAACTAGGGGCAGGGCCTAAAATCCCTGCATGGCCACATTCCTGATCCCAAATTTAAGTTGTGTATGGCGGTAATGATTGAGGTCTACTAAAATGTGAATTATATTCATGACAGCCAATTATTTTTTCTGAGAAGATTTTTTTCTCAGAGTCTCAGAAGATCCCCTTTGTACTGAGTACACTTCAAATTTGTATGTGAGACAAATATATGAAATGCAACTCAATAAATGCAGAAATCAGACTGTAGTGTGTGCATTTCACCATCAATAGTTAATAAATTCTAACCATTTGACTGTCTACTCAACCATTTGGTAGAGTTGGTTCTCCTTATTAGTTCCCCATAACATGAAAAACACAAAAACAAACAAAAAAAAATTCTGTTGTTTTTTTCATGGAGTGAACATGAAAGGGTTAATAAAATGAATCTGAGAGCTCTTTATCGCCTCTGTGCACAAGGCAGCTGAAATTTGTTGTTTTCTCAGACTCACCTACCAGTTACACATAACTGCAGCACCTCACAAAAAATGCATTTCATGAGAGAGGCCAGAGTGCCTTTTTTCTTTTACAATTCTTTTTCTATCTATAGCTCATTTGAGAGTCTCACTCTCAGCCTGTCTCACCAAAACTGGAAGTCAGAAAAGCCAGTTTTATTAGTTGTTGTGTATCGCCCACCTGCTGCTTCTTACTCAGAGTTCGTGTCTGAGTTTTCTGACTTCTTATGTAGTTTAGTGCTCAGTACAGATATAGTCATTATAGTAGATGACTTTAACATTCATATGGATGTTGACTCTGACAGTCTTAAGACAGCCTTTAGTTCACTCTTAGATTCAATAGGTTTCCTTCAGATAGTGAATGAACCAACACACTGCCACAATCACACACTCAATCTGGTTCTCACCTACGGCCTAGAAACTAAGAACCTGTTAGTTGCCCCTCAAAACCCTCTCCTTTCAGACCATTCACTTGTAGTTTTTGAACTAACTCTAGAAGACTTTACAGCACACAACAAAAAGGCCTACTACACCAGATGCCTCTCTGAAGATAGTGTAGACAGATTTAGGGATGCAATCCCATCACAGCTCCCCTCAGCACCATGTACCAGTACAACAGACCGTACTGATTTAAATGTTACTCCTGCAGCAATTGATTCTTTTGTTAATAACACTGCAGCCACGTTGCACACAGTTTTAGATATAGTTGCCCCACTGAGAAAGAAGGTTACAAATCATAGGAGGCTAGCTCCTTGGTATAATTCAAATATATGAACACTTAAACAAACATCAAGACGGATGGAGAGGAAGTGGTACTCCTCCAAATCAGCTGAATCCCAGAGAGCCTGGAAAGACAGTCTATTGGCATACAAAAAGGCCCTTCGTGAAGCCAGAACTGCCTATTATTCAACATTAATAGAGAAAAACAAGAACAACCCACGACCAAGAGTCACAGCTCTGTTGAGCCTTGTATTCCTGCAGCTCTTAGTAGTGAAGACTTCATGAGTTTCTTCACCAATAAAATCAATAACATTAGAGAAATAATCAATAAAGATCTTCCCAGAATAGCCAATATAGTGCCATCTCTAGAAATCTCTTTTAATCCTACTCCATCTCTGGACAGGTTCCTGCCCATAGACCTCCCCGAGCTGACCTCCAGCATTAACAAATCTAACCCAACTACATGTCTCTTAGACCCCATCCCAACTAAGCTCCTCAAGGACGTCTTTCCCTTGATTGGCGTTTCCTTCTTAGATCAGATCAACTTATCCTTAACAACAGGTTATGTACCACAGGCGTTTAAAACCGCCGTCATTAGACCTTTACTTAAAAAACCTTCACTTGACCCAGACATCTTAGCAAACTATAGGCCGATATCCAACCTCACGTTCTTATCTAAAATACTCGAAAGTGTGTTGCAAATCAGTTGATTGATCACCTACACAGGAACAGTCTCTTTGAGATGTTTCAGTCTGGTTTCAGAGCCCATCACAGCACAGAAACAACACTGGTTAAAGTCACAAATGACCTCCTCATGGCATCAGACCGCGGGCTTGTCTCCATACTTGTTTTGCTAGATCTTAGTGCTGCTTTCGATACTGTAGATCACAGCATTTTATTACACAGATTAGAACATGAGACTAGGATCACAGGGACTGCGCTACGCTGGTTCAAATCATATTTAACAGATAGATTTCACTTTGCTCAAATTAATAATGTTTCCTCTTCATATATAAGGGTTAGCCTTGGTATTCCACAAGGTTCAGTGCTTGGGCCGATCCTGTTCACCTTATACATGCTCCCTCTAGGAAATATTATTCAGAAACATGGCATAAACTTTCATTGTTATGCTGATGACACTCAGCTGTACTTATCCTTAAAGCCTGAAGAAACAGAGTCGTTAGCCAGACTCCAGGCATGTCTTAAGGACATAAAGGACTGGATGACCTCCAATTTTTTATTATTAAACTCAGACAAAACTGAGATCATTGTTCTAGGCCCCAAACACCTTAGAAATAGAATAGCTGATAATATTCTCTCTCTGGACGGCATTACTTTGGCCTCCAGTACGATCTTCGATCAGGACGTGTCATTTATTCATCACATTAAACAGACCTCTAAGACCTCTTTCACCTCCGTAATATTGCTAAGATTAGGAGTGTCCTCTCTCAGAGTGATGCTGAAAAACTTGTCCATGCTTTCGTTACTTCTAGGCTGGACTACTGCAACTCACTATTGTCAGGATGTCCAAATTACTTATTAATAACCTGCAGCTGATCCAGAATGCAGCAGCTTGAGTTTTAACAGGAATCAGTAAAAGGGATCATATCTCCCCCATCTTAGCTTCTCTTCACTGGCTTCTGGTAAAATTCAGAATAGACTTTAAAATTCTCCTACTTACATATAAGGCCCTAAATGGACTCGCCCCATCATACCTGCAGGATCTAATAGTCCCATATATTCCCAATAGATCACTCAGATCACAGAGTGCAGGTTTACTTACAGTTCCCAGAATTCATAAAAGTAGAACGGGAGGACGAGCCTTTAGCTATCAGGCACCCCTACTGTGGAACCAGTTGCCAATCTGAGTTCGACAGGCAGACACCACCTCCACTTTTAAGACTAAACTTAAAACCTTTCTGTTTAGTAAAGCATATAGTTAGCACCAAATAAAGTGTGTAGGGCTGGTAGGCATAGTTACAGTCACCTCATGATATATAGCCACAGGTAGAATAGGTCTGACTAACTGTTAATCTTTAAATCTCTATCATAGCTAAGCTGCTTTAGGCCTATGCTGCCGGGGGACACAAACATGATCCACCAAGCAGTTTCCCCTCCTCCTTTTCCTCTTCTATCCTCTCCCCTCGTCAGATTAACATGCAGTTCATTATTTTATGTCACCAACTGTGTGTCCAGTGCTCCTCGTAGTCTTGTGTCTCTCCCTCCCTTTCTCTCTCTCTCTCTCTGTATCTTTCTGCAGGTATCTCTCCATCCAGATCTTCAAGTTGAACTGTAGCCGGCTCTATGACCAACCCAATGTGTATTGTTGACATCTGCCTGTCATTCCTCTGTGTACCGACTATCGGCGGGGTGGTTCTCCCTACGGGCCGAAATCGAACTGATAGGATAGTGATTTTCAACAGCACATAAAAAAAGAATACATGAATGTTACAGCAGTTCATTATAATTTTCATTACTATAATTTTCTTATAACTTGTGAAATGTTAAAATCATATTGAGGTGGTAGCAAAAAGTGAAACTAAACAGTTGAGATTTTGTTTTACTTATCTTTTTAGTAATGTCATTTCTCATGTTGTTAATTGCTTTCCTGCCTGTACAACATCCATTGCACGTCTGCCCGTCCTGGGTGAGGGATCCCTCCTCTGTTGCTCACCCTGAGGTTTCTTCCATTTTTTCCTGTTAAAGGTTTTTCTGGGAGTTTTTCCTTAGTCGATTTGAGGGTCGAAGGGCAGAGGATGTTGCTGATGTTATGTTAAGCCCTTTGAGACAAACTGCTTATAAAAATGGGCTATACAAATAAAGTTGACTTGACTTGACTTACAATGGAGACATGAGTGGCCTTTGTCCGACATTGTTGTGCCGCTGGAGCAGTCATCCACTAGATGGCGGTATGTGGTAAAATAATATATCTTCCCACAACTTATCATGGTGCTGTGCCAGTTTGATGAACGACTGTTGTATCATTCTGGCAGATAATAACTTCTCATATGTTTGATATGGTCAGTTGTCGAACACAGGTTACCCAGTAACGTGCTGTCTGTCTCATTTTCAGCGCAGTCATTTTTCTCATGACAGTGTTATTCAACCTGCTGACACCCACAGTGAGAGACAAGTAGCAAAGTACAACATGGTGTTGCATGAAACCTTTAAAGGAGTTTTCTCACTTACTTTAATATAATATCACTGAAGGCTTACACATATTCTTCCACGCAGGATGACTTTATTTGGCTTACCCATATACAAAGCACTGACACAGGAAATATTTTGTAGTTCATATGAGGTCAGTGTGTTGATAAGAATAAGGTGAGCAACATTGATGTGAAATGTATTTGAGGAACAAGTAGACAGATGGAGAGCGACAGTAAAGCGGCCTGAGGAAGTGGCAATGTGACTGGAGGGACAGATAGAGGCATGATGTCACACGTTGTGACATTTTATAATTGGAAACTTAGGTGGGCAATATAAAAGCAGTTGAGCATATCCACATCATCTCAAGACAGGACACAAATAGATGCATTCAAAGAAAGTGAAATAAATTTCAAGAAGGTGTTCAGTTAGGTGTCTAATTTGGTCAAAATCAGAATCAGAATCAGAATTCCTTTATTAATCCCTGGAGGGAAATTCTTGAAAAAAAAAAAAACAGTGAGAAAGATCGGGAGCGTCTGTAACAGGCTGCACACGTATCGACGCATGCGCACTAACTCACAGACATATCATATTCAAGTACATTTGACTGGCATCAGTTCTACTTTTTCAACATGTTAACATTGCTCTTACTATTGGCAACAGCCTACATTTTTTTCGGTTTGTTTAGAGAGAATTGATTCATTGTGTTCAGTGTATTTAATGACAGTTTTTATGTTTCAATGCCTCGACCCATGATAGCTTTCTTTGTGTTCCTCTCTGGTCTGAGTAGGATTATGTAACATTTGGCTCCAAACAGTGCTACCAGGAGGCCAAAACTGGAGGCCAGGATGGCAAATACCTCCACTGCATCTGCATATTTGCCCGGTGAGCTGACATAAGCAGGGACAAAGGCCACCCACACAGCACAGAAGATTAGCATGCTGAAAGTGATGAGTTTGGCCTCATTGAAACTATCTGGAAGGTTCCTTGCTATAAATGCAATCAGTAAACTGAAGACAGCTAGTAAGCCAATATATCCCAACAAAACTGCAAAACCAACTGTAGACCCAACGACGCACTCATAAACAACCTTATCACTGTAATACTGAGTGTTTCTATGAGGAACTGGGGAGGCAGATACAATCCAGGCAGTGCAGATTCCTGCCTGAACAGAAGTAAGAACCATGACTGTCCCTCTCTGCTGGAAAAGACCAAACCACTTCAGACTGGCTCCACCTCCTGGCTTGGAGGCCTTGAACACAGCCAGAACCACCACAGTTTTTACGAGGATACATGAGATGGAAAGCACAAAACTGATCCCAAATGCTGCGTGTCTCAGCTGGCATGTCCACAGTCTGGGACGACCAATAAACAGCAGTGAACACAGGAAACATAACTTAAGTGACAGCAACAGCTGAAAACTCAGTTCTGAGTTGTTGGCGCGTACTATTGGTGTTCTGCGATGATAGATGAAGATGCCCAGGACAACAGCACAGATACATGTGCCTAGCAATGCAGCAGCTGTCAGGCCAATACCCAGAGGTTCATGGTAGGAGAGGAACTCTGTTTCCTTGGGAACACAGTGGTCACGCTGGAGGCTGGGCCAGAAGTCCTCTGGACAACTGGTGCACTCCAATGAGTCTATGAAAAGAGGGACAGTGAGGACACATAGGGAAAGTGATGCTCATGAGATACATGTTTACATTATATTTTTAAACTGCATGTTTAAAATCGAATACCTACTAGTCTCATTGCTGATCTTTCCCTCAGAACAAGGGATGCAGTCAAAGCAGCACACAGGTTCCCCTTTCTTTCTGGCCATGCGGGTACCTGGAGGACAGCTCTCACTGCACACTGACCGGGGTGGCTATTGAAGAAAAAAAAAAAAAAAAAGTCAATACTGTAGCATTTACGTTGCTGTAATCAGTTATCCATGTGCTAAAAAGCAGATGTCTAATAAATCAGAAGTAACCTTTTTCGATTCAAAGTTCCAGAAGATTTTGTCTGCATCAATTCTGAGTTCTTCACCTTTGAAGGCTGACTTCTTAACCTCACCCACATTCTGAAGTTTAGTTGTTCCATCAGGGAGCCACAGCCAGTTCATGATATCATATATTGGTAAGGCATCACCATTCTCATCAAATGTCACTTGATCACCAAATGATGTGGTGAAGTTAACCTTTTCCAAATAATACACCAGCTGTGTGAATATCAGAATAATAGATAGTGAAAAGGGAAAGATAACAGATTGAATCAGAACGTAATCGCAACATGCAATATATATGACTGCAATGAACACAGTAGTACGTAATGCATACTGTAGTTACGAACACATAAATATAATAAAGAGGTCACATTATGCTAGATGTCTGATGTAAGGTTAGTGGATAACAGCTCCATCTTGGAAACTGCCCTGGCCTCTGACACTTAATGAATCTTCCTTTGTGTATGCTGTTGTAATATGAACATGCGAAACAAACAAGCAAAGCATGCAAATGTTTCTCCTGATAGCAACATGACTGCAAGTCTTCATCCACCTTTGTTTTATAAAGGGATGGGATGGAAATGTCCCCATGAACACTGGAAAACTGTAGTGTGTATGCATTTCGAAGGTGCTACATGAAATTCATTGCTACTAACAACAAGGAAGGCTATGAAAGCTAAAAACATAGAAGCTCGGTTTGCAGCACACACAGACACACACACACACACACACACACAGACACACACACACAGTCCTCTCATAGGACTGCACTCCTCCTGTAATCCTACACTCTAAATCCTATAATGCACGACACAATCAGCACCATAATTTAGCTAAATGAACAGGTGGTGTCCACAGTGGTATCATACCTGCCATGGCTCCAGTTCTTTCAAACTGCCACAGCTGTGTCCTCTGAAAGGCCCTCTGCCTGGCACACAGCGCAGCATGTCATCAAGGGCATATGCCAGTGCATACACAGCCTTGTACACATTGTACTCTGACCTGAGGTCTGAAACATCCATGAACTCAGTCTCCACACTTTGTAGATCTTCCTGTCCAGAGCATAATCCTCCTCCAGCATCTACCCAGTCTGGTGGAGGTGGTGCAAATCTACACTGAAATATGTGTTCCCAAAACTGGCTGATCTGAAATGTATTCAAAATATCTCTTTTATACATAATTACACTATTACACATAATTCCTGTAATGTCTAGGTCAGATTAAATGATTAAACTCTCACCACGCTATTTCCATAGCTGTTGTTGTTGTGTAGGTCAGGATGTGTTTGTAAGAGGAATTCCCTGAGGCCTGGGATTTCTCCTCGACGGATGGCGATACCCAGTGTGCCAGCCAGGTATGGCATAAAATCGGAAGTGTGCAGCACAGTAGCTGCTGTCCAAGCTTCACTGGTAATCCACTGCAGGCCTGTCACATCCTGTCTCACCACCTGTGCATTATAATAAATATAGAAATCACACTTTCATGCCACTAAAGTACAGTCTATTCCTCGGAATTATGCACAGGTTATCTTGCCTCCTCATTCATTAATGGATGGAAGCCCTGTCTGTTATGCAAGTTATGAACAAAGTTATACGTATCATCACAAATGGACAAACCTTTTACCAAACAGAAAGTATGACATATTTAAAATAACATATTGTTCACAGGCCAATATCTTATGGTAAGTTTAATCTTTCAGTGTAACACACAAAATATTGAACTTTGTAGCTATATTACATTATAATCTTTATATGTTTTGTTTCATGCCCAACCTCTTCCATGAGGTTAATCGTGTGAGTTTCCTGTGCAAACACAATGACCACATGAGCTGTCGATTTCTTCATCACATCTACAATCCTCCTGATTTCATCTTGGTCATTGTCCCAAGGCATAACCTCCAAATAGGCCAGACACCCTGCACCAGACTGAACCAGGTCAGATTGGAAGGATCGGGCAGCGTGAAGTCCATAGTCATCGTCACTGATCAACAGGCCAACCCAAGTCCAGCCAAAGTGGTTTAGAATCTGAATCATAGCACGGACCTGAGAGAATACAGAATGTGAAAGGATTAGAGTACAGGCTGAAATATTCTTTCTATGGAAAACCTGCTGAACAAGCTTTATTATTACTTTTCAGCTTGCTGTGACACCAAACAATCCCATCAGTGACAAAAAATGTCACTAGTGTTACACATCTTTAACATGCTTTTTTTATTTTGCTGCATTTTCATTTTGCTGATATTCCCTCACCTGGAAAGCATCACTTGGTATTGTCCTGAAGAAGGATGGAAACTTTTGCCTGTTACTCAGACAAGAACATGTGGCAAAATAACTCACCTGTGAAAGAAACACACTGTGTATGAAGTCTTTCAAGCTCCATCAACTGTTTAAGGATTATTCCTTCATGGTTATGTGATATCAGATTTGTCACTAATTCAAAATGATGCTAAAACCATCCTGAAAAGGTAAAGTGTAAAACTTACCATCGGCACTCTGTACAAACCTAAGACACTGGAGATGGCAATAGAACGAGTAGAAGAAGAATCACCCACAATCCCCACTACTGGAGGGGTTCCAACACAGGTCTCGTCTAATACAAACTGCTCCTCTTGACCACTGACTAAGGACAATGCTGCACGAAATCCAATCCCTAGATTGGCGCAGTTATCATAAAGACTGTATCCCAGAGTCACATTAGGTAGCAGGTTGGAGTTTCTGTTGATCTCATCAATAGCAAAGGCCATGGTCAGTGCCCGTCTAAGTCCTACAACATCAAAACTAACACAAAGAATGCCAGTGGTTACTACTGAAAAATACAGCATATACTGACTCTATCAGCATGTACACATTGCACCACTGCAGATTTTTCCAACAGTTAGAACAGTTTGAATAGTGACAATTATTACAAAATCAGCAAAATGTTTAAAGAGCAATATTTGATCATAAAAAATAGATTCCATTAAGGGAACCAATTTTCTCCAGTTTCTGTTTGTTGCTGCTGTCCTGACAAACTCACCCATGACAGGTGGGCTGTTGTGGTTCTGATGTAAAAGACAAGTCAGGAAAGACAGTAAAGAAGTTGAACAGGAACAGGCCACCCAGAACAACATCTCCAGGCTTGTGCATCCCATTTAAATGAAAATGTCGCTGTAAGTGGCAGGAGGAGGAAGGAAGAGTGGAGGACTCAGCATAAGAAAATGAAGGATACAACCACATGAAACACACAAGCAAGAGGAGATTGAACTGTGAAAATGCCCACATGCTTTTTCTCCTGTTTGACCCTTTTCTGAGCCCGATCAGTTTTATTGTGATGTCATCCCTTTTCTTTGGACTTGCAGCTTTTAATCTTCAACACCACCCACCAGGGCATAAGCACAACTAGGGGCAGGGCCTAAAATCCCTGCATGGCCACATTCCTGACCCCAAATTTAAGTTGTGTATGGCGGTAATGATTGAGGTCTACTAAAATGTGAATTATAGTCTTGACAGTCTTTCGTGTTATTTTTTGCTTTGTTTCATTGATTTTTTTTTTTAAATGTCCTAGTGGTCAGATGTATTAAATATGTTGAGTTATAGATAGAGTGGTACTTTTCATCTTCCTGCAAAACATCTTCTTGCATTTAGTTTAACACAGAGGTTTCTTCAGAATTACTCTGCAGTTTGATACTTTATCAGATAAATATGAGTCTCAGAAGATCCCGTCTGTACTGAGTACACTTCAAATTTGTATGTGAGACAAATATATGAAATGCAAACTAATACATTCAGAAATCAGACTGTAGTGTGTGCATTTCACCATCAATAGTTAATAAATTTTAACCATTTGACTGTCTACTCAACCATTTGGTAGAGTTGGTTCTCCTAATTAGTTCCCCATAACATGAAAAACACAAAAACAAACAAAAAAAAATTCTGTTGTTTTTTTCATGGAGTGAACATGAAAGGGTTAATAAAATGAATCTGAGAGCTCTTTATCGCCTCTGTGCACAAGGCAGCTGAAATTTGTTGTTTTCTCAGCCTCACCTACCAGTTACACATAACTGCAGCACCTCACAAAAAATGCATTTCATGAGAGAGGCCAGAGTGCCTTTGTCTTTTACAATGGAGACATGAGTGGCCTTTGTTCGACATTGTTGTGCTGCTGGAGCAGTCATCCACTAGATGGTGGTATGTGGTAAAATAATATATCTTCCCACAACTTATCATGGTGCTGTGCCATTTTGATGAACGACTGTTGTATCATTCTGGCAGATAATAACTTCTCATATGTTTGATATGGTCAGTTGTCGAACACAGGTTACCCAGTAACGTGCTGTCTGTCTCATTTTCAGCGCAGTCATTTTTCTCATGACAGTGTTATTCAACCTGCTGACACCCACAGTAAGAGACAAGTAGCAAAGTACAACATGGTGCTGCATGAAACCTTTAAAGGAGTTTTCTCACTTACTTTAATATAATATCACTGAAGGCTTACACATATTCTTCCACGCAGGATGACTTTATTTGGCTTCCCCATATACAAAGCACTGACACAGGACATATTTTGTAGTTCATATGAGGTCAGTGTGTTGATAAGAATAAGGTGAGCAACATTGATGTGAAATGTATTTGAGGAACAAGTAGACAGATGGAGAGCGACAGTAAAGCGGCCTGAGGAAGTGGCAATGTGACTGGAGGGACAGATAGAGGCATGATGTCACACGTTGTGACATTTTATAATTGGAAACTTAGGTGGGCAATATAAAAACAGTTGAGCATATCCACATCATCTCAAGACAGGACACAAATAGATGCATTCAAAGAAAGTGAAATAAATTTCAAGAAGGTGTTCAGTTAGGTGTCTAATTTGGTCAAAATCAGAATCAGAATCAGAATTCCTTTATTAATCCCTGGAGGGAAATTCTTGAAAAAAAAAAAAAAAACAGTGAGAAAGATCGGGAGCGTCTGTAACAGGCTGCACACGTATCGACGCATGCGCACTAACTCACAGACATATCATATTCAAGTACATTTGACTGGCATCAGTTCTACTTTTTCAACATGTTAACATTGCTCTTACTCTTCGCAACAGCCTACATTTTTTTCGGTTTGTTTAGAGAGAATTGATTCATTGTGTTCAGTGTATTTAATGACAGTTTTTATGTTTCGATGCCTCGACCCATGATGGCTTTCTTAGTGTTCCTCTCTGGTCTGAGTAGGATTATGTAACATTTGGCTCCAAACAGTGCTACCAGGAGGCCAAAACTGGAGGCCAGGATGGCAAATACCTCCACTGCATCTGCATATTTGCCCGGTGAGCTGACATAAGCAGGGACAAAGGCCACCCACACAGCACAGAAGATCAGCATG
Source organism: Scatophagus argus (assembly GCF_020382885.2). Classification (NCBI taxonomy): domain Eukaryota; kingdom Metazoa; phylum Chordata; class Actinopteri; family Scatophagidae; genus Scatophagus; species Scatophagus argus. Next base: position 18,021,291 of record NC_058497.1, on the reverse strand, counting down.
CTGAAAGTGATGAGTTTGGCCTCATTGAAACTATCTGGAAGGTTCCTTGCTATAAATGCAATCAGTAAACTGAAGACAGCTAGTAAGCCAATATATCCCAACAAAACTGCAAAACCAACTGTAGACCCAACGACGCACTCATAAACAACCTTATCACTGTAATACTGAGTGTTTCTATGAGGAACTGGGGAGGCAGATACAATCCAGGCAGTGCAGATTCCTGCCTGAACAGAAGTAAGAACCATGACTGTCCCTCTCTGCTGGAAAAGACCAAACCACTTCAGACTGGCTCCACCTCCTGGCTTGGAGGCCTTGAACACAGCCAAAACCACCACAGTTTTTACGAGGATACATGAGATGGAAAGCACAAAACTGATCCCAAATGCTGCGTGTCTCAGCTGGCATGTCCACAGTCTGGGACGACCGATAAACAGCAGTGAACACAGGAAACATAACTTAAGTGACAGCAATAGCTGAAAACTCAGTTCTGAGTTGTTGGCGCGTACTATTGGTGTTCTGCGATGATAGATGAAGATGCCCAGGACAACAGCACAGATACATGTGCCTAGCAATGCAGCAGCTGTCAGGCCAATACCAAGAGGTTCATGGTAGGAGAGGAACTCTGTTTCCTTGGGAACACAGTGGTCACGCTGGAGGCTGGGCCAGAAGTCCTCTGGACAACTGGTGCACTCCAATGAGTCTATGAAAAGAGGGACAGTGAGGACACATAGGGGAAGTGATGCTCATGAGATACATGTTTACATTATATTTTTAAACTGCATGTTTAAAATCGAATACCTACTAGTCTCATTGCTGATCTTTCCCTCAGAACAAGGGATGCAGTCAAAGCAGCACACAGGTTCCCCTTTCTTTCTGGCCATGCGGGTACCTGGAGGACAGCTCTCACTGCACACTGACCGGGGTGGCTGTTGAAGAAAAAAAAAAAAAAGTCAATACTGTAGCATTTACGTTGCTGTAATCAGTTATCCATGTGCTAAAAAGCAGATGTCTAATAAATCAGAAGTAACCTTTTTCGATTCAAAGTTCCAGAAGATTTTGTCTTCATCAATTCTGAGTTCTTCACCTTTGAAGGCTGACTTCTTAACCTCACCCACATTCTGAAGTTTAGTTGTTCCATCAGGGAGCCACAGCCAGTTCATGATATCATATATTGGTAAGGCATCACCATTCTCATCAAATGTCACTTGATCACCAAATGATGTGGTGAAGTTGACCTTTTCCAAATAATACACCAGCTGTGTGAATATCAGAATAATAGATAGTGAAAAGGGAAAGATAACAGATTGAATCAGAACGTAATCGCAACATGCAATATATATGACTGCAATGAACACAGTAGTACGTAATGCATACTGTAGTTACGAACACATAAATATAATAAAGAGGTCACATTATGCTAGATGTCTGATGTAAGGTTAGTGGATAACAGCTCCATCTTGGAAACTGCCCTGGCCTCTGAAACTTAATGAATCTTCCTTTGTGTATGCTGTTGTAATATGAACATGCGAAACAAACAAGCAAAGCATGCAAATGTTTCTCCTGATAGCAACATGACTGCAAGTCTTCATCCACCTTTGTTTTATAAAGGAATGGGATGGAAATGTCCCCATGAACACTGGAAAACTGTAGTGTGTATGCATTTCAAAGGTGATACATGAAATTCATTGCTACTAACAACAAGGAAGGCTATGAAAGCTAAAAACATAGAAGCTCGGTTTGCAGCACACACACACACACACACACACACACACACACAGTCCTCTCATAGGACTGCACTCCTCCTGTAATCCTACACTCTAAATCCTATAATGCACGACACAATCAGCACCATAATTTAGCTAAATGAACAGGTGGTGTCCACAGTGGTATCATACCTGCCATGGCTCCAGTTCTTTCAAACTGCCACAGCTGTGTCCTCTGAAAGGCCCTCTGCCTGGCACACAGCGCAGCATGTCATCAAGGGCATATGCCAGTGCATACACAGCCTTGTACACATTGTACTCTGAACTGAGATCTGAAACATCCATGAACTCAGTCTCCACACTTTGTAGATCTTCCTGTCCAGAGCATAATCCTCCTCCAGCATCTACCCAGTCTGCTGGAGGTGGTGCAAATCTACACTGAAATATGTGTTCCCAAAACTGGTTGATCTGAAATGTATTCAAAATATCTCTTTTATACATAATTACACAATTCCTGTAATGTCTCAGTCAGATTAAATGATTAAACTCTCACCACGCTATTTCCATAGCTGTTGTTGTTGTGTAGGTCAGGATGTGTTTGTAAGAGGAATTCCCTGAGGCCTGGGATTTCTCCTCGACGGATGGCGATACCCAGTGTGCCAGCCAGGTATGGCATAAAATCGGAAGTGTGCAGCACAGTAGCTGCTGTCCAAGCTTCACTGGTAATCCACTGCAGGCCTGTCACATTCTGTCTCACCACCTGTGCATTATAATAAATATAGAAATCACACTTTCATGCCACTAAAGTACAGTCTATTCCTCGGAATTATGCACAGGTTATCTTGCCTCCTCATTCATTAATGGATGGAAGCCCTGTCTGTTATGCAAGTTATGAACAAAGTTATACGTATCATCACAAATGGACAAACCTTTTACCAAACAGAAAGTATGACATATTTAAAATAACATATTGTTCACAGGCCAATATCTTATGGTAAGTTTAATCTTTCAGTGTAACACACAAAATATTGAACTTTGTAGCTATATTACATTATAATCTTTATATGTTTTGTTTCATGCCCAACCTCTTCCATGAGGTTAATCGTGTGAGTTTCCTGTGCAAACACAATGACCACATGAGCTGTCGATTTCTTCATCACATCTACAATCCTCCTGATTTCATCTTGGTCATTGTCCCAAGGCATAACCTCCAAATAGGCCAGACACCCTGCACCAGACTGAACCAGGTCAGATTGGAAGGATCGGGCAGCGTGAAGTCCATAGTCATCATCACTGATCAACAGGCCAACCCAAGTCCAGCCAAAGTGGTTTAGAATCTGAATCATAGCACGGACCTGAGAGAATACAGAATGTGAAAGGATTAGAGTACAGGCTGAAATATTCTTTCTATGGAAAACCTGCTGAACAAGCTTTATTATTACTTTTCAGCTTGCTGTGACACCAAACAATCCCATCAGTGACAAAAAATGTGACTAGTGTTACACATCTTTAACATGCTTTTTTTATTTTGCTGCATTTTCATTTTGCTGATATTCCCTCACCTGGAAAGCATCACTTGGTATTGTCCTGAAGAAGGATGGAAACTTTTGCCTGTTACTCAGACAAGAACATGTGGCAAAATAACTCACCTGTGAAAGAAACACACTGTATATGAAGTCTTTCAAGCTCCATCAACTGTTTAAGGATTATTCCTTCATGGTTATGTGATATCAGATTTGTCACTAATTCAAAATGATGCTAAAACCATCCTGAAAAGGTAAAGTGTAAAACTTACCATAGGCACTCTGTACAAGCCTAAGACACTGGAGATGGCAATAGAACGAGTAGAAGAAGAATCACCCACAATCCCCACTACTGGAGGGGTTCCAACACAGGTCTCGTCTAATACAAACTGCTCCTCTTGACCACTGACTAAGGACAATGCTGCACGAAATCCAATCCCTAGATTGGCGCAGTTATCATAAAGACTGTATCCCAGAGTCACATTAGGTAGCAGGTTGGAGTTTCTGTTGATCTCATCAATAGCAAAGGCCATGGTCAGTGCCCGTCTAAGTCCTACAACATCAAAACTAACACAAAGAATGCCAGTGGTTACTACTGAAAAATACAGCATATACTGACTCTATCAGCATGTACACATTGCACCACTGCAGATTTTTCCAACAGTTAGAACAGTTTGAATAGTGACAATTATTACAAAATCAGCAAAATGTTTAAAGAGCAATATTTGATCATAAAAAATAGATTCCATTAAGGGAACCAATTTTCTCCAGTTTCTGTTTGTTGCTGCTGCCCTGACAGACTCACCCATGACAGGTGGGCTGTTGTGGTTCTGATGTAAAAGACAAGTCAGGAAAGACAGTAAAGAAGTTGAACAGGAACAGGCCACCTAGAACAACATCTCCAGGCTTGTGCATCCCATTTAAATGAAAATGTCACTGTAAGTGGCAGGAGGAGGAAGGAAGAGTGGAGGACTCAGCATAAGAAAATGAAGGATACAACCACATGAAACACACAAGCAAGAGGAGATTGAACTGTGAAAATGCCCACATGCTTTTTCTCCTGTTTGACCCTTTTCTGAGCCCGATCAGTTTTATTGTTATGTCATCCCTTTTCTTTGGACTTGCAGCTTTTAATCTTCAACACCACCCACCAGGGCATAAGCACAACTAGGGGCAGGGCCTAAAATCCCTGCATGGCCACATTCCTGATCCCAAATTTAAGTTGTGTATGGCGGTAATGATTGAGGTCTACTAAAATGTGAATTATAGTCTTGACAGTCTTTCGTGTTATTTTTTGCTTTGTTTCATTGATTTTTTTTTTTAAATGTCCTAGTGGTCAGATGTATTAAATATGTTGAGTTATAGATAGAGTGGTACTTTTCATCTTCCTGCAAAACATCTTCTTGCATTTAGTTTAACACAGAGGTTTCTTCAGAATTACTCTGCAGTTTGATACTTTATCAGATAAATATGAGTCTCAGAAGATCCCGTCTGTACTGAGTACACTTCAAATTTGTATGTGAGACAAATATATGAAATGCAAACTAATACATTCAGAAATCAGACTGTAGTGTGTGCATTTCACCATCAATAGTTAATAAATTTTAACCATTTGACTGTCTACTCAACCATTTGGTAGAGTTGGTTCTCCTAATTAGTTCCCCATAACATGAAAAACACAAAAACAAACAAAAAAAAATTCTGTTGTTTTTTTCATGGAGTGAACATGAAAGGGTTAATAAAATGAATCTGAGAGCTCTTTATTGCCTCTGTGCACAAGGCAGCTGAAATTTGTTGTTTTCTCAGCCTCACCTACCAGTTACACATAACTGCAGCACCTCACAAAAAATGCATTTCATGAGAGAGGCCAGAGTGCCTTTGTCTTTTACAATGGAGACATGAGTGGCCTTTGTCCGACATTGTGGGCTGGAGCAGTCATCCACTAGATGGCGGTATGTGGTAAAATAATATATCTTCCCACAACTTATCATGGTGCTGTGCCAGTTTGATGAACGACTGTTGTATCATTCTGGCAGATAATAACTTCTCATATGTTTGATACGGTCAGTTGTCGAACACAGGTTACCCAGTAACGTGCTGTCTGTCTCATTTTCAGCGCAGTCATTTTTCTCATGACAGTGTTATTCAACCTGCTGACACCCACAGTGAGAGACAAGTAGCAAAGTACAACATGGTGTTGCATGAAACCTTTAAAGGAGTTTTCTCACTTACTTTAATATAATATCACTGAAGGCTTACACATATTCTTCCATGCAGGATGACTTTATTTGGCTTACCCATATACAAAGCACTGACACAGGAAATATTTTGTAGTTCATATGAGGTCAGTGTGTTGATAAGAATAAGGTGAGCAACATTGATGTGAAATGTATTTGAGGAACAAGTAGACAGATGGAGAGCGACAGTAAAGCGGCCTGAGGAAGTGGCAATGTGACTGGAGGGACAGATAGAGGCATGATGTCACACGTTGTGACATTTGATAACTGGAAACTGAGGTGGGCAATATAAAAACAGTTGAGCATATCCACATCATCTCAAGACAGGACACAAATAGATGCATTCAAAGAAAGTGAAATAAATTTCAAGAAGGTGTTCAGTTAGGTGTCTAATTTGGTCAAAATACACAGACATATCATATTCAAGTACATTTGACTGGCATCAGTTCTACTTTTTCAACATGTTAACGTTGCTCTTACTATTGGCAACAGCCTGCATTTTTTTCAGTTTGTTCAGAGAGAATTGATTCGTTGTGCTCAGTGTATGTAATGACAGTTTTTATGTTTCGATGCCTCGACCCATGATAGCTTTCTTTGTGTTCCTCTCTGGTCTGAGTAGGATTATGTAACATTTGGCTCCAAACAGTGCTACCAGGAGGCCAAAACTGGAGGCCAGGATGGCAAATACCTCCACTGCATCTGCATATTTGCCCGGTGAGCTGACATAAGCAGGGACAAAGGCCACCCACACAGCACAGAAGATCAGCATGCTGAAAGTGATGAGTTTGGCCTCATTGAAACTATCTGGGAGATTCCTTGCTATAAATGCAATCAGTAAACTGAGGATAGCTAGTAAGCCAATATATCCCAGCAAAACTGCAAAACCAACTGTAGACCCAACTACACACTCATAAACAATCTTATCATTGTAATATTGAGTGTTTCTATGAGGAACTGGGGAGGCAGATACAATCCAGGCAATGCAGATTCCTGCCTGAATAGAAGTAAGAACCATGACTGTCCCTCTCTGCTGCATAGCACCAAACCACTTCAGACTGGCTCCACCTCCTGGCTTGGAGGCCTTGAACACAGCCAGAACCACCACAGTTTTTACCAGGATACATGAGATGGAAAGCACAAAACTGATCCCAAATGCTGCATGTCTCAGCTGGCATGTCCACAGCCTGGGATGACCAATAAACAGCAGTGAACACAGGAAACATAACTTAAGTGACAGCAACAGCTGAAAACTCAGTTCTGAGTTGTTGGCGCGTACTATAGGTGTTCTCCGATGACAGATGAAGATGCCGAGGACAACAGCACAGATACAGGTGCCCAGCAAGGCAGCAGCTGTCAGGCCAATACCCAGAGGTTCATGGTAGGAGAGGAACTCTGTTTTCTTGGGAACACAGTGGTCATGCTGGAGGTTGGGCCAGAAGTCCTCTGGACAACTGGTGCACTCCAATGAGTCTGTGAAAAGAGGAACAGTCTTGAGATACATGTTTTTATTATATTTTCAAATTGCAATGTTCAGAACTGTATACTAACCAGTCTCATTGCTGATCTTTCCCTCAGAACAAGGGATGCAGTCAAAGCAGCACACAGGTTCCCCTTTCTTTCTGGCCATGCGGGTACCTGGAGGACAGCTCTCACTGCACACTGACCGGGGTGGCTATTGGGGAGCAAAAAATCAATATTGTATTATACTGCAGCATTTACATTGCTATCATCAATTATCCTTGTGCTAAAAAGTAGATGTCTAATAAATCAGAAGTAACCTTTTTGGATTCAAAGTTCCAGAAGATTTTGTCTGCATCAATTCTGAGTTCTTCACCTTTGAAGGCTGACTTCTTAACCTCACCCACATTCTGAAGTTTAGTTGTTCCATCAGGGAGCCACAGCCAGTTCATGATATCATATATTGGTAAGACATCACCATTCTCATCAAATGACACTTGATCACCAAATGATGTGGTGAAGTTGACCTTTTCCAAATAATACACCAGCTGTGTGAATATCAGAATAATCGATAGAGAAAAGCCAAAGACAGACTGAATCAGAATACAATCGCAACAGGCAATGTGTACAATGAACACGGTAGTACGTAGTATTAAGTAAGAATGCATACTGTAGTTACAAACACATAAATACAATAAAGAGGTCACATTATGCTAGATGTCTTATGTAAGGTTAGTGGATAACAGCTCGGTTTGCAGCACAAACACACACACACACACACACACACACACACACAGTCCTCTGATAGGACTGTACTCCTCCTGTAATCCTACACTCGAAATGCTATAATGCACGACACAATCAGCACCATAATTTAGCTAAATAAACAGGTGGTGTCCACAGTGGTATCATACCTGCCATGGCTCCAGTTCTTTCAAACTGCCACAGCTGTGTCCTCTGAAAGGCCCTCTGCCTGGCACACAGTGCAGCATGTCATCAAGAGCATATGCCAGTGCATACACAGCCTTGTACACATTGTACTCTGACCTGAGGTCTGAAACATCCATGAACTCAGTCTCCACACTTTGTAGATCTTCCTGTCCAGAGCATAATCCTCCTCCAGCATCTACCCAGGCTGCTGGAGGTGGTGCAAATCTACACTGAAATATGTGTTCCCAAAACTGGTTGATCTGAAATGTATTCAAAATATCTCTTTAACACATTTACACAATTCCTGTAATGTCTCGTTCAGATTAAATGATTAAACTCTCACCACGCTATTTCCATAGCTGTTGTTGTTGTGTAGGTCAGGATGTGTTTGTAAGAGGAATTCCCTGAGGCCTGGGATTTCTCCTCGACGGATGGCGATACCCAGTGTGCCAGCCAGGTATGGCGTGAGGTGGGGAGTGTGGAGCGCAGTAGCTGCTGTCCAAGCTTCACTGGTAATCCACTGCAGGCCTGTCACATCCTGCCTCACCACCTGTACATTATAATAAATATAGAAATTCACACTTTCATGCCACTAAAGTACAGTCTATTCCTCGGAATTATGCACAGGTTATCTTGCCTCCTCATTCATTAATGGATGGAAGCCCTGTCTGTTATGCAAGTTATGAACAAAGTTATACGTATCATCACAAATGGACAAACCTTTTACCAAACAGAAAGTATGACATATTTAAAATAACATATTGTTCACAGGCCAATATCTTATGGTAAGTTTAATCTTTCAGTGTAACACACAAAATATTGAACTTTGTAGCTATATTACATTATAATCTTTATATGTTTTGTTTCATGCCCAACCTCTTCCATGAGGTTAATCGTGTGAGTTTCCTGTGCAAACACAATGACCACATGAGCTGTCGATTTCTTCATCACATCTACAATCCTCCTGATTTCATCTTGGTCATTGTCCCAAGGCATAACCTCCAAATAGGCCAGACACCCTGCACCAGACTGAACCAGGTCAGATTGGAAGGATCGGGCAGCGTGAAGTCCATAGTCATCGTCACTGATCAACAGGCCAACCCAAGTCCAGCCAAAGTGGTTTAGAATCTGAATCATAGCACGCACCTGAGAGAATACAGAATGTGAAAGGATTAGAGTACAGGCTGAAATATTCTTTCTATGGAAAACCTGCTGAACAAGCTTTATTATTACTTTTCAGCTTGCTGTGACACCAAACAATCCCATCAGTGACAAAAAATGTCACTAGTGTTACACATCTTTAACATGCTTTTTTTTATTTTGCTGCATTTTCATTTTGCTGATATTCCCTCACCTGGAAAGCATCACTTGGTATTGTCCTGAAGAAGGATGGAAACTTTTGTCGGTCACTCAGGCAGGAACATGTGGCAAAATAACTCACCTGTGAAAGAAACACACTGTGTATGAAGTCTTTCAAGCTCCATCAACTGTTTAAGGATTATTCCTTCATGGTTATGTGATATCAGATTTGTCACTAATTCAAAATGATGCAAAACCATCCTGAAAAGGTAAAGTGTAAAACTTACCATAGGCACTCTGTACAAACCTAAGACACTGGAGATGGCAATAGAACGAGTAGAAGAAGAATCACCCACAATCCCCACTACTGGAGGGGTTCCAACACAGGTCTCGTCTAATACAAACTGCTCCTCTTGACCACTGACTAAGGACAATGCTGCACGAAATCCAATCCCTAGATTGCCACAGGTATCATAAAGACTGTATCCCAGAGTCACATTAGGTAGCAGGTTGGAGTTTCTGTTGATCTCATCAATAGCAAAGGCCATGGTCAGTGCCCGTCTAAGTCCTACAACATCAAAACTAACACAAAGAATGCCAGTGGTTAATAGTGACAAATACAGCATATACTGACTCTATCAGCATGTACACATTACACCACTGCAGATTTTTCCAACAGTTAGAACAGTTTGAATAGTGACAATTATTACAAAATCAGCAAAATGTTTAAAGAGCAATATTTGATCATAAAAAATAGATTCCATTAAGGGAACCAGTTTTCTCCAGTGACGTACTGACGTACTCACCCATGACAGGTGGGCTGTTGTGGTTCTGATGTAAAAGACAAGTCAGGAAAGACAGTAAAGAAATTGAACGGGAACAGTCCACCTAGAACAACATCTCCAGGCTTGTGCATCCCATTTAAATGAAAATGTCGTTGTAAGTGGCAGGAGGAGGAAGGAAGAGTGGAGGACTCAGCATAAGAAAATGAAGGATACAACCACATGAAACACACAAGCAAGAGGAGATTGAACTGTGAAAAAGCCCACATGCTTTTTCTCCTGTTTGACCCTTTTCTGATCCCGATCAGTTTTATTGTTATGTCATCCCTTTTCTTTGGACTTGCAGCTTTTAATCTTCAACACCACCCACCAGGGCATAAGCACAACTAGGGGAAGGGCCTAAAATCCCTGCATGCATAAAATGTAAATTATATTCTTGACAGTCTTTCGTGCCAATTATTTTTTGTTTTGTTTTATTATTTTTTTTTTTTTTTTTCAAATGTCCTAGTGGTCAGATGTACTAAATATGTTGAGTTATAGATAGAGTGGTACTTTTCATCTTCCTGCAAAACATCTTCTTGCATTTGGTTTAACACAGAGGTTTCTTCAGAATTACTCTGCAGTTTGATACTTTATCAGATAAATATGAGTCTCAGAAGATCCCGTTTGTACTGAGTACACTTCAAATTTGTATGTGAGACAAATATATGAAATGCAACTCAATAAATGCAGAAATCAGACTTTAGTGGCTTACACATATTCTTCCATGCAGGATGACTTTATTTGGCTTCCCCATAAACAAAGCATTGACACAGGAAATATTTTGTAGTTCATATGAGGTCAGTGTGTTGATAAGAATAAGGTGAGCAACATTGATGTGAAATGTATGTGAGGAAGAAGTAGACAGATGGAGAGCGACAGTAAAGCGGCCTGAGCAAGTGGCAATGTGACTGGAGGGACAGATAGAGGCATGATGTCACACGTTGTGACATTTGATAATTGGAAACTGAAGGTGGGCATTATAAAAACAGTTGAGAAAGTCCCTATCATTTAAGACAAATCTCACATAAATGCTCATAATGATATCAAATGAAACCAGATCATCCTTTTACAGAGAAAGTAACATATATTTTAATTTGGTGTTAAGACAGTTGTTTATGGAGGTTAATATACACAGAAATTTTATATTCAGATACATTTGTTCAGCATCGGCTCCGCTTTTTCAGCATGTTAACATTGCTGTCACTATTAAGTGCTTGTATTTTTGTTTTGTTTCGAGTGAAATTATTCATTCTGTTCAGTGAAATTAAGTGCAGCTTTTATGTATCGTTGCCTCGACCCATGATGGCTTTCTTTGTGTTCCTCTCTGGTCTCAGCAGGATTATGTAACATTTGGGTCCAAACAGTGCTACCAAGAGACCAAAACTGGAGGCCAGGATGGCAAATACCTCCACTGCATCTGCATATTTGCCCGGTGAGCTGACATAAGCAGGGACAAAGGCCACCCACACAGCACAGAAGATCAGCATGCTGAAAGTGATGAGTTTGGCCTCATTGAAACTATCTGGAAGTTTCCTTGCTATAAATGCAATCAGAAAACTGAGGATAGCCAGTGATCCAATATAACCCAGCAAAACTGCAAAACCAATGGTGGACCCAACAACACACTCATAAACTATTTTGCCATTGTAGTATTGAGTGTTTTCATGGGGAACTGGGGAGGCAGATGTAATCCAAGCAACGCAGATTGCTGCCTGAATAGAAGTAAGAACCATGACTGTCCCCCTCTGCTGCATAGCACCAAACCACTTCAGACTGGCTCCACCTCCTGGCTTGGAGGCCTTGAACACAGCCAGGACCACCACAGTTTTTACGAGGATACATGAGATGCAAAGCACAAAACTGATCCCAAATGCTGCATGTCTCAGCTGGCATGTCCACAGCGTGGGACGACCGATAAACAGCAGTGAACACAGGAAACATAACTTAAGTGACAGCAATAGCTGAAAACTCAGTTCTGAGTTGTTGGCGCGTACTATCGGTGTTCTCCGATGACAGATGAAGATGCCCAGGACAACAGCACACATACAGGTGCCCAGCAAGGCAGCAGCTGTCAGGCCAATACCCAGAGGTTCATGGTAGGAGAGGAACTCTGTTTCCTTGGGAACACAGTGGTCACGCTGGAGGCTGGACCAGAAGTCCTCTGGACAACTGGTGCACTCCAATGAGTCTATGAAAAGAGGAACAGTCTTGAGATACATGTTTTTATTATATTTCCAAATTGCAATATTTAAAACTCAATATCAACCAGTATCATTGCTGATCTTTCCCTCAGAACAAGGGATGCAGTCAAAGCAGCACTCAGGTTCCCCTTTCTTTCTGGCCATGCGGGTACCTGGAGGACAGCTCTCACTGCACACTGACCGGGGTGGCTATTGGGAAAAGAAATCAACATGCTACTGATTGAAAATTGTTCTACACATCTTTCAATGTCATAATCAGTTATCATTGAAATACAATATGGGTGTCTAATAAATCAGAAGTAACCTTTTTTGATTCAAAGTTCCAGAAGATTTTGTCTGCATCAATTCTGAGTTCTTCACCTTTGAAGGCTGACTTCTTAACCTCACCCACATTCTGAAGTTTAGTTGTTCCATCAGGGAGCCACAGCCAGTTCATGATATCATATATTGGTAAGGCATCACCATTCTCATCAAATGACACTTGATCACCAAATGATGTGGTGAAGTTGACCTTATCCAAATAATACACCAGCTATGTGAAAATCAGAATAATGGATAGAGAAAAACCAAAGAGAATTATACAACATACAATGTATAATGTATGCATGACTACAATGAACACAGCAGTACAACATTAAGTCATCAGAATGCATCCTGCACTTATGAACTATAAAGACATTAAAGAGGTCACATTATGCTGTATGTCTGAAATAAGGATTGTGGATCACAGCTCCAGTTTAGAAACATCCCTGTCAGAGTCCAATCCTACACTCTAAATGCTACAATGCATGAAACAATTGCCACCAGAATTTAGGAATATAAAAAGGTGGGATGCATAGTGGTATCATACCTGCCATGGCTCCAGTCCTTTCAAACTGCCACAGCTGTGTCCTCTGAAAGGCCCTCTGCCTGGCACACAGTGCAGCATGTCATCAAGAGCATATGCCAGTGCATACACAGCCTTGTACACATTGTACTCTGACCTGAGGTCTGAAACATCCAAGAAGTCATTCTCCACACTTTCCATATCTTCCTGTCCAGTGCATAATGCTCCCCCAGCATCTACCCAGTCTGCTGGAGGTGGTGCAAATCTACACTGAAATGTGTATTCCCAAAATTGGTTGATCTGAAATATATTCAAAGTACTGTTTTATACAAAATTACATTAGTCATGTAATGTCTAGTTCAGATTTTGTAGTTAAACTCTCACCATGCTGTTTCCATAGTTGCTGCTGTTATGATGTAGGTCAGGACGTGTTTGTAAGAGGAATTCCCTAAGGCCTGGGATTTGTCCTCGACGCATGGCGATACCCAGTGTGCCAGCCAGGTATGGCGTGAGGTGAGGAGTGTGGAGCGCAGTAGCTGCTGTCCAAGCTTCACTGGTAATCCACTGCAGGCCTGTCACATTCTGCCTCACCACCTGTGCATTATAATAAATATAGAAATTCACACTCTCATGCCAGTATAGTTGTGTCTTGTCCCCTGAATTATGTGCAGTTTACAGAGTTATCTTTCCTTCTCATTCATTAATGGATGGAATCCCATGTTTTCCAGAAGATATGAGTAACATCATACTTATCATAATTACAGATTTGTGCAATTTGTTTTAATAACTCATGTCATTCTAAAACTAACAGCTAAGAGTACCAAATAAATATATTTTAACAGGACAATATCCCATTGTAATTTTAAGTTGTTACTGTGATAAACAAAAAAAATATTTTATCATTATATTCAGTTATAAAAAAATGTATTTAATGCCCAACCTCTTCCATGAGGTTACTCATGTGACCTTCATGTGCAAACAAAATGACCACATGTGCTGTCGATTTCTTCATTACATCCACAATCCTTCTTAATTCATCTTGGTCATTGTCCCAAGGTAAAACCTCCAAATAGGCCAGACAACCTCGACCAGACTGAACCAGGTCAGATTGAAAGGATCGGGCAGCGTGAAGTCCATAGTCATCATCACTGATCAACAGGCCAACCCAAGTCCAGTCAAAGTGTTTTAGAATCTGAATCATAGCATGCACCTGAGAGAATACAGAGTGAAAGGATTAGAGTACAGGCTGAAATATCCTTTCAATGGAAAGCCTGCTGAACTGGTTGAAAAATAGACTTTGAGTAGATTTTTAATGATTGCCTTTCAGCTTTCTTTTAATGAGCAGAGCTACAGAAGTTGACATGCTTTGCTTTTTGCATTTTCATTTTGCTGATATTTGGTCACCTGGAAAGCATCACTTGGTATTGTCCTGAAGAAGGATGGAAACTTTTGCCGGTCACTCAGACAGGAACATGTGGCAAAATAACTCACCTGTGAAAGAAACACACTGTATATGAAGTCTTTCAAGCTCTTTCAACGTTTTAGAGTTTACAATTGATATTAAATTTGAATTTAAATCAAAATGATGCAAAACCATCCTGAAAAGGTAATGTGAAAAACTTACCATAGGCACTCTGTACAAGCCTAAGACACTGGAGATGGCAATGGAATTTGTAGAGGTAGAATCACCCACAATCCCCACTACTGGAGGGGTTCCAACACAAGTCTCGTCTAACAAAAACTGCTCCTCTCGACCACTGACTAAGGACAATGCTGCACGAAATCCAATCTCTAGATTAGCACAATTATCATAAAGACTGTATCCCAGAGTCACATTAGGTAGCAGGTTGGAGTTTCTGTTGATCTCATCAATAGCAAAGGCCATGGTCTGTGCCCGTCTAAATCCTACAACATCAAAACTAACAGAAAGAATACAACTGGTTACTAGTGACAAATACAACATACACTAAATCAGCCAACATGTAAATGTGACACAACTAAAGATTTTGAAAAAATGTATGACAGCTGAATTCATAAACATTAAAAAATAAACAGTGTATTTAAAATATAATAGATTTAATGCGCAATCTAATTCTTTCAAATACACCTGACTAAATGGATTGATTTTCCTCAGTTTCTGCTTTTTGCTGTCCTGACAGACTCACCCATGACAGGTGGGCTGTTGTGGTTCTGATGTAAAAGACATGTCAGGAAAAACAGTAAAGAAGTGGATCAGGAACAGCCCACCTAGAACCAAATCTCCAGGCTTGTGCATCTCATTTGAATGAAAATGTTGATGTAACTTGCAGGAGAATGTAAGAGGGGAGGACTCAGCATATGAAAAGGAGGGATGCAACCACATGAAACACATAAGCAAGAGCAAGTTGAATTCTAAAAATGCCCACATGACTTTCCTCTTGTTTTCCCCTTTTGTGAGTCCAGTCAGTCTCCCTGGTATGTCGTACCCTTTCTGTTGACTTGCATCTTTTAATCTTCAACACCACCCACCAGGGCATAAGCACAACTAGGGGCAGGGCCTAAAATCGTTTAACGCCAATTTTCCCAAATTGAAGGTCTGGTTGGCCATTATGATTGTGTTCTTGTAAAATGTGCATTATATTAATTACAGTATTGTATGATAATTTTATGTTTCGAATGTCACATTGAGTGGTCTAACATATCTGATATGTTAAATTGTAGATGCTTGCATTTGGTTTAAAATACAAGTTTTTATAGATTCACTCCAGAGTTTAAAATCTGATAAAATAAGTGTGGGTCTCAGAAAAAACCCCTGTACTCAGTATAATTCACAATTTGCAGGTGTGACAAGCATATGAAATTCAACACAACAAAAGGAGAAATCGGCCCCTAGTGGGCGCTTATCAAAAAGTAAATCTGATTATACACAAGGTAACTAAAATTTCTTTTATCCACACTTAGCAATTACACATATAACTTTACTCTTCCATGCAGGATAACTTTACTCTGTTTTCCCTTACCGTGCTAATAAAATCATCCACTCCCTTGGATGTTTTTTCCCTTTTATTGCTTTAATAACTGAAATCGCAGTCAATATAATTTGGATTTTGTTACAACCCGGCTCAAAGGCTGCAACCAAGAACAGAAGCAGAGAGGATAACTCCAAATAAATTAAATTTATTAAGTAATATCACAAATCGCCAAATAACAATCACAGCAATCAGTGTCAGTAGCAGTAGTGTAGGCCTGCATGGTGATGTGTGAGTGCATGAATGCAAAACAAAACAAACAACAAAACAAAACAAAACAAAAAGCCTGCAACACCGCAGCAACCACACAGCACGTGTGGATCAACGAAGCAGAAGCACGAGAGACTGAAGGCCAGAGGCCTTTTCAAGGCACTGGCCCAGGTGCAGCTCATCAGCTAAGAACGACCCGTGCAAGACAGAACATAAAGAGGAACCGCAGCACAGCTAGAGGTGTGGAGGGGTTGACAAAAACAAAATAACTTAAAAAGGACAATATGTCAATATTGCCTAAATTGTCACCCCCTTTTAGTTGACTAAACTCATTTGATGCTAGTAGTCTCACTATAAGTTAAATTCAGATCAGTCAATGTGCAGTGAATGTGTCCTAAGTGACTGTTGCATAAACACTTCTTTGTCTGGAAGGTCCAGTCAGTGGTTAATCAGTAAAGTCAGTGTTCCTGGTTACAATTACACCATGGAGATTAAAGAACACCCCAAACAACTCTGAGAAAAGGGAAAAGGTTATTGAAATGTTTAAGTCAGAGGATGGATCCAAGAAAAAAAATTACTGAACATCCCCTGCAGTTTAGTTAAATCCATCATTAAGAAATGGAAGGAATATCACATGTGTAAATCTGCCGAGAGCAGGCCATCCACACAAACCGAGTGACGGTGCGAGCAGGAGACCAGTGTGGGAGACCATCAAGGCACCTATAGCTACTCTGAAGGAGTTACATGCTTCAGTGGCAGCTTTTGCCTGAGTTCTCCACCAGTCAAAACCTTTTGGGAGAAAACTACTGTTGAAGAAACCTCAGAATAAATCTCGACTGAAGTTTGCCCAGAGGCAAGGTCAACTGGAAGAAGGTTCTTTGGTCTGACAAGACCAAAATACAGCTTTTTGACCGTCAGACTGGACACATTGTTTCGCAGACACTAAATCCTGCACATCACCATGAACTGCTTCTCAGCAGCAGGTCCTGGAAGGCTTGTAAAGGTAGAAGGTAAAATATATGCCTTGTAGGGGATGTTTCTGGTTGTCAGTCTTTTAGTATTTGGTTGTAACCCACAGCCAAGGGCAGTGGGCAGGGTGTGAGGTCAGACCATAGGCTGAGCTAAAATGATGGGCTCAGGAAGATCTGCAGTGTGGTTATGAGACTTCCACTTGTAGGAGACCGCTTCTTGCACAACCTTAGGACCCCACATCCTGAATTGATATTAAGAAACCTGGTTCTTCATTCACGAATCCGGAAAGGGCTGAGCAGACCAGGTGAATTGAGTGTGTTGATTAAAATAAGGTGACCAAGAAGGACATGAACTGTCTGAGGGGAACTGATGGACAGGTGGAGAGTGGCAGCAGTAGAAATAGCCTGGGAAAGGGGCAATGTTACTGGAGGGACAGACGGAGACATGATGTCACACTTTGTGACATTTGATGTTTGGAAACTGAGGTGGGTAATACAAAAACAGTTGAGCATATCCACATAATCTCAAGACAGGTCACAAACAATAATGATATCAAATGAAAACAGATATTTTTTTCAAAGAAAGTGAAATGTATTTTAATCATGTGTTCAGTCAGATGTTTATGGAGGTAAATTAAGACAGAAATTTCATACTGAAGCGCATTTGTTCAGCATCGGCCCCGCTTTTCCAGCATATTAACATTTCTGTCACTTTTAACTGCTTATATTATTGTGTTGTTTCAAGTGAAAGGATTCATTCTGTTCAGTGAAATTAAGTGCAGCTTTTATGTATCGTTGCCTCGACCCATGATAGATTTCTTTGTGTTCCTCTCTGGTCTCAGCAGGATTATGTAACATTTGGGTCCAAACAGTGCTACCAGGAGGCCAAAACTGGAGGCCAGGATGGCAAATACCTCCACTGCATCTGCATATTTTCCTGGTGAGCTGACATAAGCAGGGACAAAGGCCACCCACACAGCACAGAAGATCAGCATGCTGAAAGTGATGAGTTTGGCCTCATTGAAACTATCTGGAAGATTCCTTGAAATAAATGCAATAAAAAGACTGAGGACAGCCAGGAAGCCGATATAACCTAACAAAACTGCAAAACCAATTGTGGACCCAACAACACACTCATAAACAATCTTATCGTTGTAATACTGAGTATTTTTATGAGGAACTGGGGAGGCAGATACAATCCAGGCAGTGCAGAATGCTGCCTGAACAGAAGTAAGAACCATGACTGTCCCTCTCTGCTGCATAGCACCAAACCATTTCAGACTGGCTCCACCTCCTGGCTTGGAGGCCTTGAACACAGCCAGAACCACCACGGTTTTCACCAGGATACATGAGATGGAAAGCACAAAGCTGATCCCAAATGCTGCATGTCTCAGCTGACATGTCCACAGTGTGGGACGACCGATAAACAGCAGTGAACACAGGAAACATAACTTAAGTGACAGCAATAGCTGAAAACTCAGTTCTGAGTTGTTGGCGCGTACTATAGGTGTTCTCCGATGACAGATGAAGATGCCCAGGACAACAGCACACATACAGGTGCCCAGCAATGCAGCAGCTGTCAAGCAGATACCCAGAGGTTCATGGTAGGAGAGGAACTCTGTTTCCTTGGGAACACAGTGGTCACGCTGGAGGCTGGGCCAGAAGTCCTCTGGACAACTGGTGCACTCCAATGAGTCTATGAAAACAGTGACAGTCTTAAGATACATGTTCATATTATCTGTATATTATATCAAACTGCAATGTTTAAAACTGTATGCTAACCAGTCTCATTGCTGATCTTTCCCTCAGAACAAGGGATGCAGTCAAAGCAGCACACAGGTTCCCCTTTCTTTCTGGCCATGCGGGTACCTGGAGGACAGCTCTCACTGCACACTGACCGGGGTGGCTATAAAAATCAATAATGTGTTATTCTGCAGCATTTACACTGTTATAATCAATTATCCATGGGCCAAGAAAAAAAGACAAAAAAGCAATCTGACACATGGTTAGTAACCTCTTTTGATTCAAAGTTCCAGAAGATTTTGTGTGCATCAATTGTGAGTTCTTCACTTTTGAAGGCTGACTTCTTAACCTCACCCACATTCTGAAGTTTAGTTGTTCCGTCAGGGAGCCACAGCCAGTTCATGATATCATATATTGGCAAGACATCACCATTCTCATCAAATGTCACTTGATCACCAATTGATGTGGTGAAGTTGACCTTATCCAAATAATACACCAGCTATATGAATATCAGAAAAAAAGGTAAGAAAGATTAGAACAGAATCATACAATGTACAATGTATATGACTACAGTATACACAGCAGTATTTAGTATTTAGTAAATAAAATGCATACTGCACTCATGAACATATGAAGACACTGAAGATGCCTTATCATGCTATTTAGGTTTTAGTGTGATTCATTACAGTTTATTGCATGTAAAGTCTCTTTAAAGTTAGTTAAGTCCAACAGTAACGATCTGCAGGAAATATTGTTTTTTGATGTGATGTAACTAAGATGAGCACCCAGCAGCTACATGCTCAGACCTAAAAGTTGTCATTAGTGGCCCATTGGGCAGGGATGCAGAGGCTAACGCAGATCACATTCCTGTTCAAACATCTGCTTTGGTGAAGTTCTTAGTTTAAAAGTGCATATTGCATATTGTCCTCATGGTAAAAGTCCAGTTAGATTTAGTTACAGTGGTCACCTGGCTCCAACAACATCTGTAGAGCTAACAGAAAAAAAGTTGCTGATGCCTACCAGTGTGTGGGAGTTCACCAAGTGCAAATTTAAAATAAAAATCTGAAAATACTTTAACATCTTGACACACCTACCAAACAATACTGTTCAATGGTATGAACCAGCAGACAAAAGAATGCCTTCACCTAATAGTATTTGCTTGGCAATTTATGATAAGTGTTCTCATAAAAAAATAATTAATCCTGCACTCTAAATGCTACACTGCAAGAAATATTAGACAAGATGATTTCACCAGATAAACAGGTGGCATGTAATCTGATATCATACCTGCCATGGCTCCAGTTCTTTCAAACTGCCACAGCTGTGTCCTCTGAAAGGCCCTCTGCCTGGCACACAGCGCAGCATGTCATCAAGGGCATATGCCAGTGCATACACAGCCTTGTACACATTGTACTCTGACCTGAGGTCTGAAACATCCAAGAAGTCATTCTCCACATTTTCCATATCTTCCTGTCCAGAGCATAATGCTCCCCCAGCATCTACCCAGTCTGCTGGAGGTGGTGCAAATCTACACTGAAATGTGTATTCCCAAAATTGGTTGATCTGAAATATATTCAAAGTACTGTTTTATACAAAATTACATTAGTCATGTAATGTCTAGTTCAGATTTTGTAGTTAAACTCTCACCATGCTGTTTCCATAGCTGTTGTTGTTGTGTAGGTCAGGACGTGTTTGTAAGAGGAATTCCCTGAGGCCTGGGATTTCTCCTCGACGGATGGCGATACCCAGTGTGCCAGCCAGGTATGGCGTGAGGTGGGGAGTGTGGAGCGCAGTAGCTGCTGTCCAAGATTCGCTGATCATGTACTGCAGGCCTGTCACATTCTGCCTCGCCACCTGTACATTATAATAAATACAGAAATTCACACTCTCATGTCACGAAAGTTGTGTCTAGTCCCCTGAATTATATGCAGTTTACACAGTTATCTTTCCTCCTCATTCATTAATGGATGGAATCCCGTGTTTTCCAGAAGATATGACTAAATTTAAAACTTGTCATAATTACAGCTTTGTGGAATTTGTTTGAATAAATTATGTCATTCTAAAATAAACAGCTAAGAGTACCAAACAATTTTTTACAGGCAAACATTTTTACTGGGCAATATCTCATTGTAATTTTAAGCTATTAGTGTGATAAATAAAAGATTAATTTTATCAATATATTCAGTTTTAACAAAAAGTTTATTTAATGCCCAACCTCTTCCATGAGCTTATTCACGTGACGCTCATTTGCAAACAAAATGACCACACGAGCTGTTGATTTCTTCATTACATCCACAATCCTTCTTAATTCATCTTGGTCATTGTCCCAAGGCAAAACCTCCATATAGGCCAGACAACCTCGACCAGACTGAACCAGGTCAGATTGGAAGGATCGTGCAGCATGAAGTCCATAGTCATCATCACTGATCAACAGGCCAACCCAAGTCCAGCCAAAGTGGTTTAGAATCTGAATCATAGCACGGACCTGAGTGAATACAGAGTGAAAGAATTAGAGTACAGGCTGAAATATTCTTTCAATGGAAAACCTGCTGAACAGGTTGAAAAATAGACTTTGAGTAGACTTTTAATTATTGCCTTTCAGCTTTCTTTTAATGAAAGGCAAATCAGTGACAAAAAATGTGAGCAGAGTTACACAAGTTGACATGCTTTGTCTTTTGCATTTTCATTTTGTTGAAATTTGGTCACCTGGAAAGCATCACTTGGTATTGTCCTGAAGAAGGATGGAAACTTTTGCCGGTCACTCAAACAGGAACATGTGGCAAAATAACTCACCTGTAAAAGAAACACACTGTATATGAAGTCTTTCAAGCTCTTTCAACTTTTCAGGGTTCACAATTGATATTAAATTTAAATTTAAATCAAAATGATGCAAAACCATAATGAAAAGGCAAAGTGTAACACTTACCAAAGGCACTCTGTACAAGCCTAAGACACTGGAGATGGCAATAGAATGTGTAGAGGAAGAATCACCCACAATCCCCACTACTGGAGGGGTTCCAACACAGGTGTCATCTAACATAAACTGCTCCTCTTGACCACTGACTAAGGACAATGCTGCACGAAATCCAATCTCTGGATTAGCACAATTATCATAAAGACTGTATCCCAGAGTCACATTAGGTAGCAGGTTGGAGTTTCTGTTGATCTCATCAATAGCAAAGGCCATGGTCAGTGCCCGTCTAAATCCTATAAGATCAAAACTAACACAAAAAATACAACTAGTTACTACTGAAAAATACAACATACAATAAATCACCCAACATGTAAATATGACACAACTAAAGATTCAGAAAAAAATTATGACAGTTGAATGGTCATAAGCATTGCAAAAATAAACAGTGTATTTAAAATATAATAAATTTAATGCACAATCTAATTCTTTCAAATACACCTGACTAAATGGATTGATTTTCCACAGTTTCTGCTTTTTGCTGTCCCAAAAGACTCACCCAAGACAGGTGGGCTGTTGTGGTTCTGATGTAAAAGACATGTCAGGAAAAACAGTATAGAGGTGGATCAGGAACAGCCCACCTAGAACCACATCTCCAGGCTTGTGCATCCCATTTGAATGAAAATGTTGATGTAACTGGCAGGAGAATGTAAGAGGGGAGGACTCAGCATAAGAAAAGGAGGGATGCAACCACATGAAACACATAAGCAAGAGCAAGTTGAATTCTAAAAATGCCCACATGACTTTCCTCTTGTTTTCCCCTTTTGTGAGTCCAGTCAGTCTCCCTGGTATGTCATACCTTTTCTGTTGACTTGCATCTTTTAATCTTCAACACCACCCACCAGGGCATAAGCACAACTAGGGGCAGGGCCTAAAATCGTTTAGCAGCCATTTTCCCAAATTGAAGGTCTGGTTGGCTGTTATGATTGTGTTCTTATAAAATATGCACTATAGTAATTACAGTATTGTATGATAATTTTATGTTTCAAATGTCACATTGAGTGGTCTAACAGATCTGATATGTTAAATTGTAGACGCTTGCATTAATATGTACGGGTCTCAGAAAAAACTTCTGTACTCAATATAATTCACAATTTGCAGGTGTGACAAGCATACGAAATTCAACACACCAAAAGGAGAATTGGGCCCCTAGTGGGTGCTAATCAAAAAGTAAGACTTTACACAAGTAAATCTGATTATACACAAGGTAACTAAGATTTGTTTATTCACACTTGGCAGTTACACATATAACTTTATTCTTCCATGCAGGAAAACTGATATCTTCCACTGGCAGAAGACCACTTCTTGCACAACCTCAGGGCATATTCACATCATCTCAAGACAGGTCACAAATAAATGCATATAATGATATCAAATGAGAACAGATGATCTTTTTTCAAAGAAAGTGAAATGTATTTTAATCATGTGTTCAGTCAGGTGTTTATAGAGATGAATATACACAGAAATTTCATGCTGAAGCACATTTGTTTGGCATCAGCTCCGCTTTTTCAGCATGTTAACATTTCTGCCACTTTTAACTGCTTATATTCCTGTGTTGTTTCAAGTGAAAGGATTCATTCTGTTCAACAAAATTAAGTGCAGCTTTTATTTATTGAATACCTCGACCCATGATGGCTTTCTTCGTGTTCCTCTCTGGTCTCAGCAGGATTATGTAACATTTGGGTCCAAACAGTGCTACCAAGAGGCCAAAACTGGAGGCCAGGATGGCAAATACCTCCACTGCATCTGCATATTTTCCTGGTGAGCTGACATAAGCAGGGACAAAGGCCACCCACACAGCACAGAAGATCAGCATACTGAAAGTGATGAGTTTGGCCTCATTGAAACTATCTGGGAGATTCCTTGATATAAATGCAATCAGAAAACTGAGGATAGCCAGTGATCCAATATAACCCAGCAAAACTGCAAAACCAATTGTGGACCCAACTACACACTCATAGACAATCTTATCATTGTGGTATTCAGTGTTTTTGTGAGGAACTGGTGAGGCAGATACAATCCAGGCAGTGCAAAATGCTGCCTGAATAGAAGTAAGAACCATGACTGTCCCTCTCTGCTGCATAGCACCAAACCATTTCAGACTGGCTCCACCTCCTGGTTTGGAGGCCTTGAACACAGCCAGAACCACCACGGTTTTCACCAGGATACATGAGATGCAAAGCACAAAACTGATCCCAAATGCTGCATGTCTCAGCTGGCACGTCCACAGAGTGGGACGACCGATAAACAGCAGTGAACACAGGAAACATAACTTAAGTGACAGCAATAGCTGAAAACTCAGTTCTGAGTTGTTGGCGCGTACTATTGGTGTTCTCCGATGATAGATGAAGATGCCCAGGACAACAGCACACATACAGGTGCCCAGTAACGCAGCAGCTGTCAAGCAGATACCCAGAGGTTCATGGTAGGAGAGGAACTCTGTTTCCTTGGGAACACAGTGGTCACGCTGGAGGCTGGGCCAGAAGTTCTCTGGACAACTGGTGCACTCCAATGAGTCTATGAAAAGAGAGACAGTCTTAAGATACATGTTTATATTATCTCTATATTATATCAAACTGCAATGTTTAAAACTGTATGCTAACCAGTCTCATTGCTGATCTTTCCCTCAGAACAAGGGATGCAGTCAAAGCAGCACACAGGTTCCCCTTTCTTTCTGGCAATGCGCGTACCTGGAGGACAGCTCTCACTGCACACTGACCGGGGTGGCTATAAAAATCAATAATGTGTTATTCTGCAGCATTTACACTGTTAAAATCAATTATCCATGGGCCAAGAAAAAAAAAAACAAAAAAGGCAATCTGACACATGGTTAGTAACCTCTTTGGATTCAAAGTTCCAGAAGATGTTGTCTGCATCAATTGTGAGTTCTTCACTTTTGAAGGCTGACTTCTTAACCTCACCCACATTCTGAAGTTTAGTTGTTCCATCTGGGAGCCACAGCCAGTTCATGATATCATATATTGGTAAGACATCACCATTCTCATCAAATGTCACTTGATCACCAAATGATGTGGTGAAGTTGACCTTATCCAAATAATACACCAGCTGCATGAATATCAGAAAAAAAGGTTAGAAAGATTAGAACAGAATCATACAATGTACAATGTATATGACTACAGTATACACAGCAGTATTTAGTATTTAGTAAATAAAATGCATACTGCACTCATGAACATATGAAGACACTGAAGATGCCTTATCATGCTATTTAGGTTTTAGTGTGATTCATGACAGTACATTGCATGTAAAGTCTCTTTAAAGTTAGTTAAGTCCAACAGTAACGATCTGCAGGAAATATTGTTTTTTGATGTGATGTAACTCAGATGAGCACCCAGCAGCTACATGCTCAGACCTAAAAGTTGTCATTAGTGGCCCATTGGGCAGGGATGCAGAGGCTAACGCAGATCACATTCCTGCTCAAACATCTGCTTTGGTGAAGTTCTTAGTTTAAAAGTGCATATTGCATATTGTCCTCATGGTAAAAGTCCAGTTAGATTTAGTTACAGTGGTCACCTGGCTCCAACAACATCTGTAGAGCTAACAGAAAAAAAGTTGCTGATGCCTACCAGTGTGTGGGAGTTCACCAAGTGCAAATTTAAAATAAAAATCTCAAAATATTTTAGCATCCTTACACACCTACCTAACAATACTGTTCACTGGTATGAACCAGCAGACAAAAGAATGCCTTCACCTAATAGTATTTGCTTGGCAATTTATGAAAAGTGTTCTCATAAAATAATAATTAATCCTGCACTCTAAATGCTACACTGCAAGAAATATTAGACAAGATGATTTCACCAGATAAACAGGTGGCATGTAATCTGATATCATACCTGCCATGGCTCCAGTTCTTTCAAACTGCCACAGCTGTGTCCTCTGAAAGGCCCTCTGCCTGGCACACAACGCAGCATGTCATCAAGGGCATATGCCAGTGCATACACAGCCTTGTACACATTGTACTCTGACCTGAGGTCTGAAACATCCAAGAAATCATTCTCCACATTTTCCACATCTTCTTGTCCAGTGCACAATGCTCCCCCAGCATCTACCCAACCTGGTGGAGGTGGTGCAAATCTACACTGAAATGTGTATTCCCAAAACTGGTTGATCTGAAATATATTAAAAATAATGTGATGTAAATTAATGCGTTTTTGCTGCAATTTCTAGATCAGATTGCGTGATTAAACTCTCACCATGCTGTTTCCATAGCTGTTGTTGTTGTGTAGGTCAGGACGTGTTTGTAAGAGGAATTCCCTGAGGCCTGGGATTTCTCCTCGACGGATGGAGATACCCAGTGTGCCAGCCAGGTATGGCGTGAGGTGGGGAGTGTGGAGCGCAGTAGCTGCTGTCCAAGATTCACTGGTAATCCACTGCAGGCCTGTCACATTCTGCCTCGCCACCTGTGCATTATAATAAATATAGACATTCACACTCTCATCCCACGAAAGTTGTGTCTAGTCCCCTGAATTATATGCAGTTTACACAGTTATCTTGCCTCCTGCAATGTAATGTTATATTTATCATAATTACAGGTTTGTCGAATTTGTTTTAATAACTCATGTCATTCTAAAACTAACAGCTAAGAGTACCAAATAAATATATATTTACAGGCCAATATCTCAATGTAATTTTAAGCTATTAGTGTGATTAAAAAAAAGATTAATTTTATCAATATATTCAGTTATCACAAAAAGTTTATTTAACGCCCAACCTCTTCCATGAGCTTATTCACGTGACGCTCATGTGCAAACAAAATGACCACACGAGCTGTTGATTTCTTCATTACATCCACAATCCTTCTTAATTCATCTTGGTCATTGCCCCAAGGCAAAACCTCCATATAGGCCAGACAACCTCTACCAGACTGAACCAGGTCAGATTGGAAGGATCGGGCAGCGTGAAGTCCATAGTCATCATCACTGATCAACAGGCCAACCCAAGTCCAGCCAAAGTGGTTTAGAATCTGAATCATAGCACGCACCTAAATGAATACAGAGTGAAAGAATTAGTGTACAGGCTGAAATATTCTTTCAATGGAAAGCCTGCTGAACAGGTTGAAAAACAGACTTTGAGTAGACTTTTAATTATTGCCTTTCAGCTTTCTTTTAATGAAAGGCAAATCAGTGACAAAAAATGTGAGCAGAGTTACACAAGTTGACATGCTTTGTTTTTTGCATTTTCATTTTGTTGATATTTGGTCACCTGGAAAGCATCACTTGGTATTGTCCTGAAGAAGGATGGAAACTTTTGCCGGTCACTCAGACAGGAACATGTGGCAAAATAACTCACCTGTAAAAGAAACACACTGTATATGAAGTCTTTCAAGCTCTTTCAACTTTTCAGGGTTCACAATTGATTTCAAATTTGAATTTAAATCAAAATGATGCAAAACCATAATGAAAAGGCAAAGTGTAACACTTACCAAAGGCACTCTGTACAAGCCTATGACACTGGAAATGGCAATAGAATGTGTAGAGGAAGAATCACCCACAATCCCCACTACTGGAGGGGTTCCAACACAGGTGTCATCTAACATAAACTGCTCGTCTCGACCACTGACTAAGGACAATGCTGCACGAAATCCAATCTCTGGATTAGCACAATTATCATAAAGACTGTATCCCAGAGTCACATTAGGTAGCAGGTTGGAGTTTCTGTTGATCTCATCAATAGCAAAGGCCATGGTCTGTGCCCGTCTAAATCCTATAAGATCAAAACTAACACAAAAAATACAACTAGTTACTACTGAAAAATACAACATACACTAAATCACCCAACATGTACATGTGACACAACTAAAGATCCAGAAAAAAATTATGACAGTTGAATGGTCATAAATATTGCAAAATAAACAGTCTATTCAAAATATAATAGATTTAATGCGCAATCTAATTCTTTCAAATACACCTGACTAAATGGATTGATTTTCCACAGTTTCTGCTTGTTGCTGTCCTGAAAGACTCACCCAAGACAGGTGGGCTGTTGTGGTTCTGATGTAAAAGACATGTCAGGAAAAACAGTATAGAGGTGGATCAGGAACAGCCCACCTAGAACCACATCTCCAGGCTTGTGCATCCCATTTGAATGAAAATGTTGATGTAACTGGCAGAAGGAGGAAGAAAGAGGGGAGGACTCAGCATATGAAAAGGAGGGATGCAACCACATGAAACACATAAGCAAGAGCAAGTTGAATTCTAAAAATGCCCACATGACTTTCCTCTTGTTTTCCCCTTTTGTGAGTCCAGTCAGTCTCCCTGGTATGTCATACCTTTTCTGTTGACTTGCATCTTTTAATCTTCAACACCACCCACCAGGGCATAAGCACAACTAGGGGCAGGGCCTAAAATCGTTCAACGGCCATTTTCCCAAATTGAAGGTCTGGTTGGCTAGTATGATTGTGTTCTTGTAAAATGTGCATTATATTAATTACAGTATTGTATGATAATTTTATGTTTCATATGTCACATTGATTTTCTCCGGGTACTCCGGCTTCCTCCCACAATACCAAAAACATGCACATTAGGTTAATTGGCTACTCTAAATTGCCCCTAGGTGTGAGTGTGAGAGTGTGTGGTTGTTTGTCTTTGTGTGTTGGCCCTGCGATTGACTGGCGACCAGTCCAGGGTGTACCCCGCCTCTCGCCCGTAGTCAGCTGGGATAGGCTCCAGCTCCCCCGCGACCCTGACGAATAAGCGGTATAGAAAATGGATGGATGGATGTCACATTGAGTGGTCTAACAGATCTGATATGTTAAATTGTAGACGCTTGCATTAATATGTACGGGTCTCAGAAAAAACTTCTGTACTCAGTATAATTCACAATTTGCAGGTGTGACAAGCATACAAAATTCAACACACCAAAAGGAGAATTGGGCCCCTAGTGGGTGCTAATCAAAAAGTAAGACTTTAAACAAGTAAATCTGATTATACACAAGGTAACTAAGATTTGTTTATTCACACTTGGCAGTTACACATATAACTTTATTCTTCCATGCAGGAAAACTGATATCTTCCACTGGTAGAAGACCACTTCTTGCACAACCTCAGGGCATATCCACATCATCTCAAGACAGGTCACAAATAAATGCATATAATGATATCAAATGAGAACAGATGATCTTTTTTCAAAGAAAGTGAAATGTATTTTAATCATGTGTTCAGTCAGGTGTTTATAGAGATGAATATACACAGAAATTTCATGCTGAAGCACATTTGTTTGGCATCAGCTCCGCTTTTTCAGCATGTTAACATTTCTGCCACTATTAACTGCTTATATTCTTGTGTTGTTTCGAGTGAAATGATTCATTCTGTTCAACAAAATTAAGTGCAGCTTTTATTTATTGAATACCTCGACCCATGATGGCTTTCTTTGTGTTACTTTCTGGTCTCAGCAGGATTATGTAACATTTGGGTCCAAACAGTGCTACCAGGAGGCCAAAACTGGAGGCCAGGATGGCAAATACCTCCACTGCATCTGCATATTTGCCCGGTGAGCTGACATAAGCAGGGACAAAGGCCACCCACACAGCACAGAAGATCAGCATGCTGAAAGTGATGAGTTTGGCCTCATTGAAACTATCTGGCAGGTTCCTTGCTATAAATGCAATCAGAAAACTGAGGATAGCCAGGGAGCTGATATATCCCAGCAAAACTGCAAAACCAACTGTGGATCCAACTACACACTCATAGACAATCTTATCATTGTGGTATTCGGTGTTTTTGTGAGGAACTGGTGAAGCAGATACAATCCAGGCAGTGCAGAATGCTGCCTGAATAGAAGTAAGAACCATGACTGTCCCTCTCTGCTGCATAGCGCCAAACCACTTCAGACTGGCTCCACCTCCTGGTTTGGAGGCCTTGAACACAGCCAGAACCACCACGGTTTTCACCAGGATACATGAGATGGAAAGCACAAAGCTGATCCCAAATGCTGCATGTCTCAGCTGACATGTCCACAGTGTGGGACGACCGATAAACAGCAGTGAACACAGGAAACATAACTTAAGTGACAGCAATAGCTGAAAACTCAGTTCTGAGTTGTTGGCGCGTACTATTGGTGTTCTCCGATGATAGATGAAGATGCCCAGGACAACAGCACACATACAGGTGCCCAGTAACGCAGCAGCTGTCAAGCAGATACCCAGAGGTTCATGGTAGGAGAGGAACTCTGTTTCCTTGGGAACACAGTGGTCACGCTGGAGGCTGGGCCAGAAGTTCTCTGGACAACTGGTGCACTCCAATGAGTCTGCGAAAAGAGGAACAGTCTTAAGATACATGTTCATATTATCTGTATATTATATCAAACTGCAATGTTTAAAACTGTATGCTAACCAGTCTCATTGCTGATCTTTCCCTCAGAACAAGGGATGCAGTCAAAGCAGCACACAGGTTCCCCTTTCTTTCTGGCAATACGGGTACCTGGAGGACAGCTCTCACTGCACACTGACCGGGGTGGCTATAAAAATCAATAATGTGTCATTCTTCAGCATTTACACTGTTATAATCAATTATCCATGGGCCAAGAAAAGAAGACAAAAAAGCAATCTGACACATGGTTAGTAACCTCTTTTGATTCAAAGTTCCAGAAGATTTTGTGTGCATCAATTGTGAGTTCTTCACTTTTGAAGGCTGACTTCTTAACCTCACCCACATTCTGAAGTTTAGTTCTTCCGTCAGGGAGCCACAGCCAGTTCATGATATCATATATTGGCAAGACATCACCATTCTCATCAAATGTCACTTGATCACCAAATGATGTGGTGAAGTTGACCTTATCCAAATAATACACCAGCTGCATGAATATCAGAAGAAAAGGTTAGAAAGATTAGAACAGAATCATACAATGTACAATGTATATGACTACAGTGTACACAGCAGTATTTAGTATTTAGTAATCAAAATGCATACTGCACTCATGAACATATGAAGACACTGAAGATGCCTTATCATGCTATTTAGATTTTAGTGTGATTCATGACTGTACATTGCATGTAAAGTCTCTGTAAAGTTAGTTAAGTCCAACAGTAACGATCTGCAGGAAATATTGTTTTTTGATGTGATGTAACTAAGATGAGCACCCAGCAGCTACATGCTCAGACCTAAAAGTTGTCATTAGTGGCCCATTGGGCAGGGATGCAGAGGCTAACGCAGATCACATTCCTGCTCAAACATCTGCTTTGGTGAAGTTCTTAGTTTAAAAGTGCATATTGCATATTGTCCTCATGGTAAAAGTCCAGTTAGGTTTAGTTACAGTGGTCACCTGGCTCCAACGACACCTGTAGAGCTAACAGAAAAAAAGTTGCTGATGCCTACCAGTGTGTGGGAGTTCACCAAGTGCAAATTTAAAATAAAAATCTCAAAATATTTTAACATCTTTACACACCTACCTAACAATACTGTTCAATGGTATGAACCAGCAGACAAAAGAATGCTTTCATCTAATAGTATTTGCTTGGCAATTTATGAAAAGTGTTCTCATAAAATAATAATTAATCCTGCACTCTAAATGCTACACTGCAAGAAATATTAGACAAGATGATTTCACCAGATAAACAGGTGGCATGTAATCTGATATCATACCTGCCATGGCTCCAGTCCTTTCAAACTGCCACAGCTGTGTCCTCTGAAAGGCCCTCTGCCTGGCACACAACGCAGCATGCCATCAAGGGCATATGCCAGTGCATACACAGCCTTGTACACATTGTACTCTGACCTGAGGTCTGAAACATCCAAGAAATCATTCTCCACATTTTCCACATCTTCTTGTCCAGTGCACAATGCTCCCCCAGCATCTACCCAACCTGGTGGAGGTGGTGCAAATCTACACTGAAATGTGTATTCCCAAAACTGGTTGATCTGAAATGTATTCAGAATAATGTGATGTAAATGAATGCATTTTTGTTTCAATTTCTAGATCAGATTGCATGATTAAACTCTCACCATGCTGTTTCCATAGCTGTTGTTGTTGTGTAGGTCAGGACGTGTTTGTAAGAGGAATTCCCTGAGGCCTGGGATTTCTCCTCGGCGGATGGCGATACCCAGTGTGCCAGCCAGGTATGGCGTGAGGTGGGGAGTGTGGAGCGCAGTAGCTGCTGTCCAAGATTCACTGATCATGTACTGCAGGCCTGTCACATCCTGCCTCGCCACCTGTGCATTATAATAAATACAGAAATTCACACTCTCATGCCACGAAAGTTGTGTCTAGTCCCCTGAATTATATGCAGTTTACACAGTTATCTTGCCTCCTGCAATGTAATGTTATATTTATCATAATTACAGGTTTATCGAATTTGTTTTAATTACTCATGTCATGATAAAACTAACAGCTAAGAGTAACAAACAAATATATATTCACAGGACAATATCTCATTGTAATTTTAAGCTATTAGTGTGATAATAAAAAAGATTAATTTTATCACTATTTTCAGTTATAACAAAAAGTTTATTTAATGCCCAACCTCTTCCATGAGCTTAAACACGTGACGCTCATGTGCAAACAAAATGACCACACGAGCTGTTGATTTCTTCATTACATCCACAATCCTTCTTAATTCATCTTGGTCATTGTCCCAAGGCAAAACCTCCATATAGGCCAGACAACCTCTACCAGACTGAACCAGGTCAGATTGGAAGGATCGGGCAGCGTGAAGTCCATAGTCATCGTCACTGATCAACAGGCCTACCCAAGTCCAGCCAAAGTGGTATAGAATCTGAATCATTGCACGCACCTAAATGAATACAGAGTGAATAGATTAGAGTACAGGCTGAAATATTCTTTCAATGGAAAACCTGCTGAACTGGTTAAAAAATAAAGCTTGAGCAGACTTTTAATTATTGCCTTTCAGCTTTCTTTTAATGAAAGGCAAATCAGTGACAAAAAATGTGAGCAGAGTTACACAAATTGACATGCTTTGTTCTTTGCATTTTCATTTTGTTGATATTTGATCACCTGGAAAGCATCACTTGGTATTGTCCTGAAGAAGGATGGAAACTTTTGCCGGTCACTCAGACAGGAACATGTGGCAAAATAACTCACCTGTAAAAGAAACACACTGTATATGAAGTCTTTCAAGCTCTTTCAACTTTTTAGAGTTTACAGTTGATATTAAATTTGAATTTAAATCAAAATGATGCAAAACCATAATGAAAAGGCAAAGTGTAAGACTTACCAAAGGCACTCTGTACAAGCCTAAGACACTGGAAATGGCAATAGAAAGTGTAGAGGAAGAATCACCCACAATCCCCACTACTGGAGGGGTTCCAACACAGGTCTTGGCTAATACAAACTGCTCCTCTTGACCACTGACTAAGGACAATGCTGCACGAAATCCAACCCCTGGATTAGCACAATTATCATAAAGACTGTATCCCAGAGTCACATTAGGTAGCAGGTTGGAGTTTCTGTTGATCTCATCAATAGCAAAGGCCATGGTCTGTGCCTGTCTAAATCCTATAAGATCAAAACTAACACAAAAAATACAACTAGTTACTACTGAAAAATACAACATACACTAAATCACCCAACATGTACATGTGACACAACTAAAGATTCAGAAAAAAATTATGACAGTGGAATGGTCATAAATATTGCAAAATAAACAGTCTATTCAAAATATAATAGATTTAATGCGCAATCTAATTCTTTCAAATACACCTGACTAAATGGATTGAATTTCCACAGTTTCTGCTTTTTGCTGTCCTGACAGACTCACCCACGACAGGTGGGCTGTTGTGGTTCTGATGTAAAAGACATGTCAGGAAAAACAGTATAGAGGTGGATCAGGAACAGCCCACCTAGAACCACATCTCCAGGCTTGTGCATCCCATTTGAATGAAAATGTTGATGTAACTGGCAGAAGGAGGAAGAAAGAGTGGAGGACTCAGCATATGAAAAGGAGGGATGCAACCACATGAAACACATAAGCAAGAGCAAGTTGAATTCTAAAAATGCCCACATGACTTTCCTCTTGTTTTCCCCTTTTGTGAGTCCAGTCAGTCTCCCTGGTATGTCATACCTTTTCTGTTGACTTGCATCTTTTAATCTTCAACACCACCCACCAGGGCATAAGCACAACTAGGGGCAGGGCCTAAAATCGTTTAACGGCCATTTTCCCAAATTTAAGGTAACATACATCTAACATATCTGATATGTTAAATTGTAGACGCTTGCATTTGGTTTCAAACACAATTTTTTATAGATTCACTCCAGAGTTTAAAACCTGATAAAATAAGTATGGGTCTCAGTAAAAAACCCCGTACTCAGTATAATTCACAGTTTGCAGGTGTGACGAAATTCAACACACCAAAAGCAGAAATCAGCTCCTAGTGGGTGCTTATCAATAAGTAAGATTTTCAACAAGTAAATCTGATTATACACAAGGTAACTAAGATTTGTTTATTCACACTTGGCAGTTACACATATAACTTTATTCTTCCATGCAGGAAAACTGATATCTTCCACTTGTAGAAGACCACTTCTTGCACAACCTCAGGGCATATCCACATCATCTCAAGACAGGTCACAAATAAATGCATATAATGATATCAAATGAGAACAGATGATCTTTTTTCAAAGAAAGTGAAATGTATTTTAATCATGTGTTCAGTCAGGTGTTTATAGAGATGAATATACACAGAAATTTCATGCTGAAGCACATTTGTTTGGCATCAGCTCCACTTTTTCAGCATGTTAACATTTCTGTCACTATTAAATGCTTATATTGTGGTGTTGTTTCGAGTGAAAGGAT
Organism: Scatophagus argus; assembly: GCF_020382885.2. Lineage (NCBI taxonomy): Eukaryota > Metazoa > Chordata > Actinopteri > Scatophagidae > Scatophagus > Scatophagus argus. The sequence goes on along the minus strand of NC_058497.1, from coordinate 17,986,621 downwards.
TCATTCTGTTCAACGAAATTAAGTGCAGCTTTTATTTATTGAATACCTCGACCCATGATAGCTTTCTTTGTGTTGTATAAATGAGTGCTAACTGCATTTTGAACCACAAGCTGCGGCTTTTCCCACGGACCGAGCGAAGGTGACTTTCATCATCTTCCACCTCGCAGGGTGAGCAGAGGCGTAGGCCACAGCAGAATGGAGCCACGGGTCGGCACCCTGCTCTACCCTCACCAGTTTTACTCGAGCCCTCAAGCAGGTTTTTCAACACACCACGCCAGGCAGGGAAGCCGCCAGGTCAATACTCATTACTCATTATTACAAACGCAGGGTTTCAGACTATGCTATCGACTTCCATACCCTCGCCGCTGAAATCGAGTGGAATCATGCGACATTATATTACGCTTTTTTTCAAGGACTCTCTGAATCTGTGAAAGAACAGCTGATTCCCATTGATTTACCAGAGTATCTGGATTCACTCATCGCCTTGGCCATCAAAATTGACAAGAGACTCACCGAGCGGGACCAGGAGAGGGGCCAGCTTCGGGCTCGTGCGTCGCAACACAACAGATGGAGGAGCGACTCCCAGGATCGGCCAAACCATGTCCATCTGTCGGTGTCCAGCCTGGTTCCCTTCAACCACCCCATAGAGGAACCCATGCAGCTGGGTCGTACCCACCTTCCAGTGGAGGAGCGTCTCCGCCGACAACGGGACGGAAGATGCTCCTACTGTGGACAGCTTGGACATTTAGTGAGTGCTTGCCATATCAAAAAGGCTAGTGCACAGTCTAAGAAGCAGCTCCTGGTGAGTAGAAGCTTCGTCATTGGTAACCCTGTCAGGTTCCAGCCACAAGTCAAGTTTATTTCAGACTCTAATTCACTCCTGGTCTCCGTGTTCATTGACTCTGGTGTTAACTCACCGTACTCAATTGGTTAAGCTAATTTTTCCTGACACTCGCACCGAAAAGTTAAGTTTCCGTGTTTTCGACTCGGTGACTCATCAGGTAATCTTAGGTCACCCCTGGCTCCGGGCCCATAATCCTGACTTTGACTGGGGCAGTGGGAGGATTACCTCTTGGGGCCCTGAATGCGCTGGTTCCTGCCTGGGGCAGGTCCAGCAATCCAGCTGCTATTACTGACCCCTTGAACCCAGACCTAGTTAATGTGCCGCCATGTTACCATGACTTAGCTGAGGTCTTCAGTAAAGCCAAAGCCATGTCCCTGCCGCCACATCGCACCTATGATTGTGCTACTGATCTTTTACCAGGTAGCACCCCCCCCCCCAGGGGCAGGTTGTTCTCTCTCTCAGCTCGCTCCAGAACACAAAGCCATGGAGGACTACGTGAGGGATTCTCTCGCCTCCGGAATTATTCACTATATTATTATTCCCTCCTCATCTCCTGCCGGCGCAGGATTCTTCTTTGTGGAGAAGAAGGACAAGACCCTCCGACCCTGCATCGATTACCGTGGCATCAATGACATAACAATCAAGAACAGGTACCCCCTTCCCCTCATCTCTACAGCTTTTGAGTTGTTGGAGGGTGCCACAATTTTCACCAAACTTGACCTCCGTAATGTATATCATCTCATTAGAATCAGGGAAGGAGATGAATGGAAGATGGCTTTTAACACCCCCACGGACCATTACGAATATCTTGTCATGCCTTTTGGTCTTACTAATGCTCCTGCTGTTTTCCAAAACCTGGTTAATGATGTGCTCCGTGACATGCTTAATGTTTTTGTTTTTATCTATTTAGATGACATCCTGATCTTTTTCCCTGATGAAGAGACCCACACTCGCCATGTCTGCTTGGGGCTTCAGCGGTTGCTTCAAAACCAACTGTTTGTGAAAACGGAGAAATGCGAATTTCACAAACCCTCTGTCTCATTCCTTGGGTTTGTGTTTGCTGAGGGGGAGGTTAGGATGGATCCCGGGAAGGTCTCTGCGGTGGTGGATTGGCCCACCCCCAGGTCATGCAAAGAGGTTCAAAGGTTTCTGGGTTTTGCCAACTTTTACAGAAAATTTATTCGTAACTATAGCACCGTAGCCTCACCTCTGCATGATCTGACCTCTCCCCACAGACCATTTGTCTGGAGCCCCGAATGTGAAGCTGCATTTCAGGGCCTCAAGAAAAGCTTCATCTCCGCCCATACTAACAAAACTGTCTGTCACTCTGGTATCGGTAAGACATTGTTTGTGGTACAACAATGTTTTTGGTGGCCCAAAATTACTCAGGATGTCACAGATTATGTCAATGCCTGCCCTGTGTGTGCCAGTAATAAAGTTTCTCATCAGAAACCCTCAGGAGAACTCAGGCCCTTGCCCATGCGACGCCCCTGGTCACCTATCTCCATGGACTTTGTCACGGGGCTGCCCCCTTCTAATGGTAACACAGTGTTTCTGACGGTGGTGGACAGACTCTCCAAGATGGTCCACTTTATTGCTCTTCCCAAGCTTCCCTCAGCCAAGGAAATGGCTGAGACCATGATGTCTAATGTGTTCCATCCATGTGAATCCATGGTTTCCCCATAGACATTGTTTCTGACCGTGGTCCACAGTTCATCTCGCAGTTCTGGAGGGAGTTCTGCAGCCTGCTTGGTGTCACTGTCAGCCTCTCTTCTGGTTTCCACCCATAGACCAATGAGCAGTCAGAGCGCCTCAACCAAGAATTGGAGACGGGTCTTTGTATCACCACAGCTCAGAATCCCGACACCTGGTCTCAGAAACTGGTTTGGGTTGAGCTTGCCCACAACACACTCCCGTCTGCCTCCACTGGTTTCTCTCCATTTCATACTGTTCATGGTCACCAACTCTCTCTATTCCCCACCATAGACCCGGAGTCCTCAGTACCATCCGCATTGGCCTTGGTGAGACGTTGTAGGAAAACCTGGGAGCGAGCCTGCCAGAACCTCCAATGGCAGTCCAACCTCTACAAGGCAGCCGCGGACCGTAAGCGGACTCCCGCCCCTCGCTACAGGAACGGTCAAAGGATGTGGTTATCCACCAAGAACTTGCCACTTCGGGTGGAGTCCAAGAAACTCGCTCCCAGGTTTGTTGGTCTGTTTCCCATCGCCAAGGTCATCATCCCAGTCACTGTCCAGCTGAAGCTCCCAAGGTCAATGCGGATTCACCCCACGTTTCATGTCAGCCAGGTCAAACACGTCAGAACCAGTCCCTCAGTCCTCAGCCTCACGTTTTTTCACAGTCATAGTCATAGCTTTGTAGTGTTTGATCCCTGCTAGTTTTTTGACCTTGCCTTTTTGCCTCACGATTTGGATACCTTTGCCTGGTTTGACTGCTTCTCTGTGTACCCGACCTCTGCCTGGAATAAACCTTGTTTTCTGCTCTACCAATTCGAGTCGTGCTTTTGAGTCCTAGTTTCACCGAGCAAAGTTCTTGACACCATCCACACAAACTGAGTGACAGGGCAAGCAGGAGACCAGTGAGGGAGGCCATCAAGGCACCCATAACTACTCTGAAGGAGTTACATGCTTCGGTGACAGCTTTTGCCTGTGTTCTCCACCAGTCAAAATCTTTTGGGAGAAAACTACTGTTGAAGAAAGCTCAGAATAAATCTCGACTGAAGTTTGCCCAGAGGCAAGGTCAACTGGAAGAAGGGGATGTGTCTGGGTCCCACTCTTTTAGTATTTTGTTGTAACCCACAGCCAAGGGCAGTGGGAAGGGTGTGAGGTCAGACCATAGGGTGAGCTAAAATGATGGGCTCAGAAAGATCTGCGGTGCGAGCATGAAACTTCCACTTGCAGAAGACCACTTCTTGCACAACCTCAGGGCATATCCGCATCATCTCAAGACAGGTCACAAATAAATGCATATAAGAAAGAAAGAAAGAAAGTGACATATTTTGTCATTATAATGATATCAAATGAAAACAGATCATCTTTTCTCAATTAAAGTAACATATATTTTAATCATGTGTTCAGTCAGGTGTTTATGGAGGTTAATATACACAGAAATTTTGGATTCAGGCACATTTGTTCTGGATCAGCCCAGCTTTTTCAGCATGTTAACATTGTTGTTGTACAGTTGCTACTAGTAACTGCTTATGTTCTTGTGTTGTTTCGAGTGAAAGGATTCATTCTGTTCAACGAAATTAAGTGCAGCTTTTATTTATGAATGCCTCGACCCATGATAGCTTTCTTTGTGTTCCTCTCTGGTCTCAGCAGGATTATGTAACATTTGGGTCCAAACAGTGCTACCAGGAGGCCAAAACTGGAGGCCAGGATGGCAAATACCTCCACTGCATCTGCATATTTGCCTGGTGAGCTGACATAAGCAGGGACAAAGGCCACCCACACAGCACAGAAGATCAGCATGCTGAAAGTGATGAGTTTGGCCTCATTGAAACTATCTGGAAGGTTCCTTGCTATAAATGCAATCACAAAACTGAGAATAGCCAGGGAGCCGATATAGCTCAGTAAAACTGCAAAACCAATTGTGGACCCAACTACACACTCATAAACAATCTTATCATTGTTGTATTGAGTGTTTCTATGAGGAACTGGGGAGGCAGATACAATCCAGGCAGTGCAGATTGCTGCCTGAACAGAAGTGAGAACAATGACTGTCCCTCTCTGCTGCATAGCACCAAACCACTTCAGACTGGCTCCACCTCCTGGCTTGGAGGCCTTGAACACAGCCAGGACCACCACAGTTTTTACCAGGATACATGAGATGCAAAGCACAAAACTGATCCCAAATGCTGCATGTCTCAGCTGGCACGTCCACAGTCTGGGACGACCGATAAACAGCAGTGAACACAGGAAACATAACTTAAGTGACAGCAGTAACTGAAAACTCAGTTCTGAATTGTTGGCGCGTATTATAGGTGTTGTATAATGATAGATGAAGATGCCGAGGACAACAGCACACATACATGTACCCAGCAATGCAGCAGCTGTCAAGCAGATACCCAGAGGTTCATGGTAGGAGAGAAACTCTATTTTCTTGGGAACGCAGTGGTCACGCTGGAGGTTGGGCCAGAAGTCCTCTGGACAACTGGTGCACTCCAATGAGTCTGTTAAAAGAGGGACAGTCTTGAGATACGTGTTTGTATAATATTTCTAAACTGCAATGTTTAAAACTGTATGCTAACCAGTCTCATTGCTGATCTTTCCCTCAGAACAAGGGATGCAGTCAAAGCAGCACACAGGTTCCCCTTTCTTTCTGGCCACACGGGTACCTGGAGGACAGCTCTCACTGCACACTGACCGGGGTGGCTATAGGGGGAAAAAATCAACATGTTACTAATTGAATATTATTCTAAACTGTTTTCAGTGTCAGTTTTCTTTTGGCTACAAAATCGTTGTCTTAAAAATCATTAGTAACCTCTTTTGATTCAAAGTTCCAGAAGATTTTGTCTGCATCAATTGTGAGTTCTTCATCTTTGAAGGCTGACTTCTTAACCTCACCCACATTCTGAAGTTTAGTTCTTCCATCAGGGAGCCACAGCCAGTTCATGATATCATATATTGGTAAGGCATCACCATTCTCATCAAATGACACTTGATCACCAAATGATGTGGTGAAGTTGACCTTTTCCAAATAATACACCAGCTATATGAATATCAGATAAAAGGTTAGAGAAAAACCAAAGAGAACACATTAAAAAAGAATTATACAATGTACAATGTATATGACTATAATGGACAAAACAATTGCTAGTTTTCAGTAATCAAAATGCATACTGCACTGATGAATATATGAAGACACTGAATAGTAAACATTATGCTGTATGTCTGAAATAAGGGCTGTGGATGACATAAAAAATAAAGAAATTTTCATATTTTTTTAGACTAAGTGTATTAGTAAATACTCAACTTCAAAGCTTTGAAGCTTTTATGTTTTGTTTTGTTGTTTTGTTTTTAAAAAAAAAAAAAATAAGCGGCTAAATGAAAGTCCAGGTGACATTGACAGTGATTATGCTGAACATTGAAACCAAAACATTTTCTTTATAACATTTTTGCAAAATATTCTACCTAAAACTTTCAGTAGAATTATCATACAGTTATCATACAGTTCTTACATATAGTTATCATACAGTTTCTAAATTGTGTACATTATGTTCTGGTTGGAAGATGGTGAAACTGTGATCATCTGACAATGGTAAAGCTCTATAGTATAACATTTACTTTTTTATGCAATAATCCATAAATGAAAGGGAAAATCCACCATTTCAGTTTTATCTTATCTTATTGTTCTATCTTTTTTTTGTCAAGGGATCACAGGCAAAGTTTACATCCTTACAAAATATGTTATGCACTGTGTCCAGCACCTCCGTTAACAACTCTTTTGTGGTTGAGACTTTTGGTCTGTCAGTTGTCTGCATCACTCTGTAACGCAGGAAAACTTCCAGCTAGGAGACTGCCCTGCCCACTGAACCATGTTATATATACCTTGCTGTATACTGCTGTTAAAAGAAGCTTTGGAACATATCAGAAAAGATTTCTCTGCAGACTGCACAAAACAAAACAAAATAAAAGTCTGTATCTAATCTGTTTTGTCAGTTGATAGATGATGGAAATGTCCCTACAACAGGTAGCAAACAGGTAGCGAAAGTTGTTACATGAAATTTGTCGGCACTAGATGTTACACTAGAGCAAAATTAAAGAAGGCTGGGAGAAGAAAAAATGGAGAAACTTGGACTGCAACACATACAGTATTCTGGACTGTGTTTCATCCTACACTCTAAATTATCTACTACAATAAACATTTAACAAACCACATGAACAGGTGGCATGTAATCTGATATCATACCTGCCATGGCTCCAGTTCTTTCAAACTGCCACAGCTGTGTCCTCTGAAAGGCCCTCTGCCTGGCACACAGCGCAGCATGTCATCAAGAGCATATGCCAGTGCATACACAGCCTTGTACACATTGTACTCTGACCTGAGGTCTGAAACATCCAATAACTCAGTCTCCACACTTTCTAGATCTTCCTGCCCAGTGCATAATGCTCCCCCAGCATCTACCCAACCTGCTGGAGGTGGTGCAAATCTACACTGAAATGTGTATTCCCAAAACTGGTTGATCTGAAATATATTCAAAATAATGTGATGTAAACAATGATATTGTTCTTGCAGTTACTAGATCAGATTTCATGATTAAACTCTCACCACGTTATTGCCATAGCTGTTGTTGTTGTGTAGGTCAGGACGTGTTTGTAAGAGGAATTCCCTGAGGCCTGGGATTTCTCCTCGACGGATGGCGATACCCAGTGTGCCAGCCAGGTGTGGCGTGAGGTGGGGAGTGTGGAGCACAGTAGCTGCTGTCCAAGATTCACTGGTAATCCACTGCAGGCCTGTAACATTCTGCCTCACCACCTGTGTGTGTATATATGTACATTTATTTTATATAACATCATACAAACATGTTGAGTTTTATCAGTATGTTAAGTTATAATCCTTATTCTATAAGTTGTGTTTCATGCCCAACCTCTTCCATGAGGTTCATCATATGAGTTTCCTGTGCAAACACAATGACCACTCGAGCTGTAGATTTCGTCAGCACATCCACAATCCTCCTGATTTCATCTTGGTCATTGTCCCAAGGCAAAACCTCCAAATAGGCCAGACACCCTGCACCAGACTGAACAAGGTCAGATTGGAAGGATCGGGAAGCGTGAAGTCCATAGTCATCATCACTGATCAACAGGCCAACCCAAGTCCAGCCAAAGTGGTTTAGAATCTGGATCATAGCACGGACCTGAGTGAATTGAGCGCGAAAAGATGAAAGTACAGGCTGAAATATTTTTTCACTTCAAAATTCGCTGAACAGGTTTAACATTAGACCTTTTAGTGGACCTTTAATTATTGCCTTGCAGTTTTCTGTGAGACCAGTGACAAAAAGAACATGACCAAAGGTACATAAACATGGGAATGTATTTATCTGTCACGATATGTCGGCGTCGCTGACGCAGAAATTTAATGAACCCCGATGCAGAGTCAAAAGGAGCAGGCGAGGTGGAGGTCCAAAAACAATGGTCTTTTATTAAACAAAGCTAAACTCAAATAACACACCTACTGTGGCAAAAACTCCTGGGCAAACATGGCAAAGTACAACAAAAGGTTCCTAGCATGACATGGAAATAACGCAGATCTTGGCATGGCTTGGGGGGAAAAAATGCAGACGCTCAGACAAAGGTGACTGGGAAGACAAGGACTAAATAGACAGGACAACGAGACACAGGTGACACACATCAGGAGGGAGAAAGTAATCAGGAAAACTAAAAGCAAAGCTATATGAAAACAGGACGCACAGGGGAAGTGACCCTTTTCAAAATAAAACAGGACATGACAAAAACCTTTAACATAATACATGGAAGCACAAGACAAACATGGAACATGGCACATGGACAGAAATCAAAAGACAAAGCATAACAAAAAACCTAGGCATGACATTATCATTGCAAAAAAAAAAAAAAAAAAAACGTCTGAGGAATGTTTCATATGCTATCCTTTTTGCATTTAATTTTGCTGATATCTGGTCACCTGGAAAGCATCACTTGGTATTGTCCTGAAGAAGGATGGAAACTTTTGCCGGTCACTCAGACAGGAACATGTGGCAAAATAACTCACCTGTAAAAGAAACACACTGTATATGAAGTCTTTCAAGCTCTTTCATGTTTTAAGGATGATACTTTATGGTTACAAGTGATTTCAAATTTTAATTTAAATTAGAACAATCAAATACATCCTGAAAAAAGCAATGTGAAAAACTTACCATAGGCACTCTGTACAAGCCTAAGACACTTGAGATGGCAATAGAATGTGTAGAGGAAGAATCACCCACAATCCCGAGTACTGAAAGGGTTCCAACACAAGTCTCGTCTAACATAAACTGATCCTCTTGACCACTGACTAAGGACAATGCTGCACGAAATCCAACCCCTGGATTAGCACAATTATCATAAAGACTGTATCCCAGAGTCACATTAGGTAGCAGGTTGGAGTTTCTGTTGATCTCATCAATAGCAAAGGCCATGGTCTGTGCCCGTCTAAATCCTACAACATCAAAACTAACAAACACACACACAAAAACACTGATGAAAAATGTGACATACACAAATTCTGCATATATGTACATGTTTTGCAAACACTCTTGACAGTTGAGAGAATAATTCTTAAAAAATAAGCAGTATGTTTAAAGAGTAATATTTGATGATAAAAAAATATTTAAAAATCCCCAATTTCTGTTTTTGCTGCTGTCCTGACAGACTCACCCATGACAGGTGGGCTGTTGTGGTTCTGATGTAAAAGACATGTCAGGAAAAACAGTAAAGAAGTGGATCAGGAACAGCCCACCTAGAACCAAATCTCCAGGCTTGTGCATCCCATTTAAATGAAAACGTTGCTGTAACTGGCAGGAGGAGGAAGAAAGAGAGGAGGACTCAGCAGAAGAAACAAACTGATACAACAACATGAAACACATAAGCAAGAGCAAGTTGAATTCTAAAAACGCCCGCATGACTTTCCTTCTGTATGCCTCTTTTCTGAGCCCAGTCAGTCTCACTGGTATGTCAACCCCTTTCTGTTGACTTACAGCTTTTAATCTTCAACACCACCCACCAGGGCATAAGCACAACTAGGGGCAGGGCTGAAAATGCTTGAATGACCATATTTCTAACCCCAAATGTAAGTTGTGGATGGCTGTAATAATTAGGTCTACTAATTTGTGCACATTAGTCATTACAGTATCATGTATTCATTCATTTATTTTGTCATATTAAGTGGTCTGACATATCTGATATGTAGTAGATCAAATAGTACTTTTTTATGTTGCTGTAAAACAAACAAGTTTCATCAGAATAACTCTGCATTTAAATACCTGATCAGATAAATATGTGTCTCAGAAGAGGCACTTTGTACAGAGTATGATTCAAAATTTTATGCGTGAACAAAATACCAATTTCAATTCACAAAAGGCATAATTCAAACCTTAGTGTATGCATTAATTAATCAAAGATTAAGACTTTAAACAATGAAATATGAGATCGCCTTGTTGTCAATGTACACAAGACAGCTCACATTTATTTTTTCAAACTAACCTACTACTTACACATAACTACAGTCACCCACACAAATGCATTTCATCAGAGGTCTGAGTGCAGTCCCATTTTTTTCTGTGCCTCTGGAGCAATTCTCCACTAGATGGCATTATGTCCAATGAAATATTTCTCATTTTCCCTTTTCCTATTTTAAGATTTACTATTGCATTTGACAAATAATAACTTATCAGCTAATATATATGATTAGTTGTCCAGAAACATATGTAAAATACAGATGACCCCATTAGACCTTTGTCTGTCTAATTTTCAGTGTTGTAAATGTTCTCATTATATTGTTATGATTCATATGCATTTTCAATTTTTTGACACCCACAGTGAGAGACGTGAAGTAAAGTACAACATGCATGAAACCTGATAAAGAGTTTTAATTACTTTCACTATAATAATAGTGAGTGCTTCACATACTGTACTCTTTCATGCAGGATGACTTTACTCAGCTTCCCTATACAACAGGCAATGACAAAGGATACCGCTTTTAGAGACTGCAAAAACTTATTACACCAGTGAAGATAATGTAACTTTTTTTTCTGTGGAAACTATCCTGATCTTGACTGCCATTTTATCTGAAGTACTGAGCCTGTGCATGCTGTGATTCTGATAATTTTATTTATTTATTTTAATTTTGAGTCCAGTTGGCTGAGAAGCATGCTGAGCTAGAACAATGGGCTCAGGAGGATGTGCCGTGCTAGCATCAAACTTGCACTTGTAAAAGACCACTCCTTGTACAACCTCAGGGCCCCAAGTCCTGAAAACTGCAAGCGATGCTAGGATGACTGGGTCTTCATTTATAAAGCCAGAAAGGGCTGGGCAGATCAGAAGAAACTGAGGTGGGCAATATAAAAAGCAGTTGAGCATATCCACATCATCTCAAGACAGGTCACAAATAATAGTGACATCAAATGAAAACAGATCATCTTTTTTTCAAAGAAAGTAGCATATATTTTAATTATGTGTTCTGTCAGGTGTTTATGGAGGTTAATATACACAGAAATTTCATGTTCAGGCACAATTGTTTGGCATCAGCCCCACTTTATCAGCACTTTTATTTTGAAATAAAGTGCAGCTTTTATGTCTTTATACCTCGACCCATGATAGCTTTCTTTGTGTTCCTCTCTGGTCTCAGCAGGATTATGTAACATTTGGGTCCAAACAGTGCTACCAAGAGGCCAAAACTGGAGGCCAGGATGGCAAATACCTCCACTGCATCTGCATATTTGCCCGGTGAGCTGACATAAGCAGGGACAAAGGCCACCCACACAGCACAGAAGATCAGCATGCTGAAAGTGATGAGTTTGGCCTCATTGAAACTATCTGGGAGTTTTCTTGCTATAAATGCAATCAGAAAACTGAGGATAGCTAGTAAACCAATATAACCCAATAAAACTGCAAAACCAACTGTGGACCCAACTACACACTCATATACTATTTTGTCATTGTTGTATTGAGTGTTTTCATGGGGAACTGGGGAGGCAGATGTAATCCAAGCAGTGCAGATTGCTGCCTGAATAGAAGTGAGAACCATGACTGTCCCTCTCTGCTGCATAGCACCAAACCATTTCAGACTGGCTCCACCTCCTGGCTTGGAAGCCTTGAACACAGCCAGAACCACCACGGTTTTCACCAGGATACATGAGATGCAAAGCACAAAACTGATCCCAAATGCTGCGTGTCTCAGCTGGCATGTCCACAGTCTGGGACGACCAATAAACAGCAGTGAACACAGGAAACATAACTTAAGTGACAGCAATAACTGAAAACTCAGTTCTGAATTGTTGGCGCGTACTATAGGTGTTCTGCGATGACAGATGAAGATGCCGAGGACAACAGCACACATACAGGTGCCCAGTAATGTAGCAGCTGTCAGGCCAATACCCAGAGGTTCATGGTAGGAGAGGAACTCTGTTTCCTTGGGAACACAGTGATCATGCTGGGGGCTGGACCAGAAGTCCTCTGGACAACTGGTGCACTCCAATGAGTCTGTGAAAAGAGGAACAGTGTTGAGATACATGTTCATATTATATTTCCAAATTTCAATATTTAAAATTCAATACAAACCAGTCTCATTGCTGATCTTTCCCTCAGAACAAGGGATGCAGTCAAAGCAGCACACAGGTTCCCCTTTCTTTCTGGCCATGCGGGTACCTGGAGGACAGCTCTCACTGCACACTGACCGGGGTGGCTATTGGGAAAAGAAATCAACATGCTACTGATTGAAAATTATTCTACATTTCTTTCAATGTTATAATCAGCTATCAATGGAATACAACATGGGTGTCTTAAAAATCATTAGTAACCTTTTTTGATTCAAAGTTCCAGAAGATTTTGTGTGCATCAATTGTGAGTTCTTCACCTTTGAAGGCTGACTTCTTAACCTCACCCACATTCTGAAGTTTAGTGGTTCCATCAGGGAGCCACAGCCAGTTCATGATATCATATATTGGTAAGGCATCACCATTCTCATCAAATGTCACTTGATCACCAAATGATGTGGTGAAGTTGACCTTATCTAAATAATACACCAGCTATGTGAATATCAGAATAATGGATAGAGAAAAACCAAAGAGAATTATACAACATACAATGTATAATGTATGCATGACTACAATGAATACAACAGTACAACACTAAGTCATCAGAATGCATCCTGCGCTTATGAACTATGAAGACATTAAAGAGGTCACATTATGCTGTATGTCTGAAATAAGGATTGTGGATCACAGCTCCAGTTTAGAAACGTTCCTGCCATTTAAAACCATGACTCTTTACCTTGCTCTATGCTTTTGCAATATGAAGATGTGAAACATATAAGCACAGAATAATTTATTTTTCAACTCAAAAATCAGCACAAAGGTTTTTATCCATTCAATCTTTTTTTTCTTATGTACGTAAGCGTAAATAATCCTCACAACAACTGGAAAACTGAAATGAGAAATCAGATCAAATTGCAACACACAGTTTACTAAGAGGATAGAGTCCGGTCCTACACTCTAAATATTATAATGCATGAAACAATTGCCACCAGGATTTAGCCATATAAACAGGTGGCATGCATAGTGGTATCATACCTGCCATGGCTCCAGTCCTTTCAAACTGCCACAGCTGTGTCCTCTGAAAGGCCCTCTGCCTGGCACACAGCGCAGCATGTCATCGAGAGCATATGCCAGTGCATACACAGCCTTGTACACATTGTACTCTGAACTGAGGTCTGAAACATCCATGAGCTCAGTCTCCACACTTTCCAGATCTTCTTGTCCAGTGCATAATGCTTCCCCAGCATCTACCCAGTCTGCTGGAGGTGGTGCAAATCTACATTGAAATGTGTATTCCCAAAACTGGTTGATCTGAAATATATTCAAAGTATTGTTTTAGACAAAATTACATTAGTCATGTAATGTCTAGATCAGACTGCATGATTAAACTCTCACCATGCTGTTTCCATAGCTGTTGTTGTTGTGTAGGTCAGGACGTGTTTGTAAGAGGAATTCTCTGAGGCCTGGGATTTCTCCTCGGCGGATGGCGATACCCAGTGTGCCAGCCAGGTATGGCGTGAGGTGAGGAGTGTGGAGCGCAGTAGCTGCTGTCCAAGCTTCACTGGCCATCCACTGCAGGCCTGTCACATTCTGCCTCGCCACCTGTGCATTATAATAAATATAGAAATTCACACTCTCATGCCACTAAAGTTGTGTCTAGTCCTCTGAATTATGTGCAGTTTACACAGTTATCTTTCCTCCTCATTCATTAATGGATGGAATCCAATGTTTTCCAGAAGATATGAGTAACATTATACTTATCATAATTACAGGTCTGTGGAATGTGAATGAATGAACTTTTGCCATTCTAAAACTAACAGCTATGAGTACCAAATAAATATATTTTAACAGGACAAGATCTCATTGTAATTTTAAGCTATTAGTGTGATAAATAAAAGATTAATTTTATCACTATATTCAGTTATAAAAAAGTTTATTTCATGCCCAACCTCTTCCATGAGGTTACTCATGTGACCCTCATTTGCAAACAAAATGACCACACGAGCTGTCGATTTCTTCATTACATCCACAATCCTTCTTAATTCATCTTGGTCATTGTCCCAAGGTAAAACCTCCACATAGGCCAGACAACCTCTACCAGACTGAACCAGGTCAGATTGGAAGGATCGGGCAGCATGAAGTCCATAGTCATCATCACTGATCAACAGGCCAACCCAAGTCCAGCCAAAGTGGTTTAGAATCTGAATCATCGCACGCACCTGAGAGAATACAGAGTGAAAGAATTAGAGTACAGGCTGAAATATTCTTTCAATGGAAAGCATGCTGAACAGGTTGAAAAATAGACTTTGAGTAGACTTTTAATTATTGCCTTTCAGCTTTCTTTTAATGAAAGGCAAATCAGTGACAAAAATGTGAGCAGAGTTACACAAGTTGACATGCTTTTTTAATTGCATTTTCATTTTGCTGATATTTGGTCACCTGGAAAGCATCACTTGGTATTGTCCTGAAGAAGGATGGAAACTTTTGCCGGTCACTCAAACAGGAACATGTGGCAAAATAACTCACCTGTGAAAGAGACACACTGTATATGAAGTACTACAAGCTCTTTCAACTTTTTAGAGTTTACAATTGATATTAAATTTGAATTTAAATCAAAATGATGCAAAACTGTCCGGAAAAGGTAATGTGAAAAACTTACCATAGGTACTCTGTACAAGCCTAAGACACTGGAGATGGCAATAGAACGAGTAGAAGAAGCATCACCCACAATCCCCACTACTGGAGGGGTTCCAACACAAGTCTCATCTAAGATAAACTGCTCCTCTTGTCCACTGACTAAGGACAATGCTGCACGAAATCCAATCTCTAGATTAGCACAATTATCATAAAGACTGTATCCCAGAGTCACATTAGGTAGCAGGTTGGAGTTTCTGTTGATCTCATCGATAGCAAAGGCCATGGTCTGTGCCCGTCTAAATCCTATAAGATCAAAACTAACACAAAAAAATACAGCTGGTTACTAGTGACAAATACAACATACACTAAATCAGCCAACGTGTACATGTGACACAACTAAAGATTTTGAAATAATGTATGATAGCTGAATTCATAAACATTACAAAATAAACAGTGTATTTAAAATATAATAGATTTAATGCACAATCTAATTCTTTCAAATACATGTGGATAAATGGATTGATTTTCCACAGTTTCTGCTTTTTGCTGTCCTGACAGACTCACCCATGACAGGTGGGCTGTTGTGGTTCTGATGTAAAAGACATGTCAGGAAAAACAGTAAAGAAGTGGATCAGGAACAGCCCACCTAGAACCAAATCTCCAGTCTTATGCATCCCATTTGAATGAAAATGTTGATGTAACTGGCAGGAGGAGGAAGTAAGGGTGGAGGACTCAGCATAAGAAAAGGAGGGATGCAACCACATGAAACACATAAGCAAGAGCAAGTTGAATTCTAAAAATGCCCACATGACTTTCCTCTTGTTTACCCCTTTTGTGAGTCCAGTCAGTCTCCCTGGTATGTCGTACCCTTTCTGTTGACTTGCATCTTTTAATCTTCAACACCACCCACCAGGGCATAAGCACAACTAGGGGCAGGGCCTAAAATTGTTTAACAGCCATTTTGCCAAATTGAAGGTCTGGTTGGCCGTTATGATGTGTTCTTGTAAAATGTGCATTATATTAATTACAGTATTGTATGATAATTTTATGTTTCGAATGTCACATTGAGTGGTCTAACATATCTGATATGTTAAATTGTAGATGCTTGCATTTTGTTTAAAATACAAGTTTTTATAGATTCACTCAGAGTTTAAAATCTGTTAAAATAAGTGTGGGTCTCAGAAAAAAAACCTGTACTCAGTATAATTCAGTATATAAGTATATGAAATTCAACACACAAAAGGAGAAATCGGCCCCTAGTTGGTGCTTATCAAAAAGAAAGATTTTAAACAAGTAAATCAATTGTGACAATACACAAGGTAACTGAGATTTGTTCATTCACACTTAGCAGTTACACATAAAACTTTTCTCTTCCATGCAGGAAAACTTTACTCTGTTTTAACTTTTGCCTGGGTTCTCCACCAGTCAAAACCTTTTGGGGGAAAACTACTGGTGAAGAAAGCTCAAAATAAATCTCGACTGAAGTTTGCCCAGAGGCAAGGTCAACTGGAAGAAGGTTCTTTTGTCTGAAAAGACCAAAGTGCAGCTTTTGACCATCAGACTGGACACATTGTTTCGCAGACACTAAATCCTGCACATCACCACGAACTGCTTCTCAGCAGCAGGTCCTGGAAGGCTTGTAAAGGTAGAAGGTAAAATATATGCCTTGTAGGGGATGTTTCTGGGTGTCAGTCTTTTAGTATTTGGTTGTAACCCACAGCCAAGGACAGTGGGAAGGGTGTGAGGTCAGACCATAGGCTGAGCTAAAATAATGTGCTCAGGAAGGTGTGGGTATGAGACTTCCACTTGCAAAAGACCACTTCTTGCACAACCTCAGGACCCCACATCCTGAAGTGATATTAAGAAACCTGGTTCTTGATTCACGAATCCGGAAAGGGCTGAGCAGACCAGGTGAATTGAGTGTGTTGATTAAAATAAGGTGACCAAGAAGGACATGAACTGTCTGAGGGGAACTGATGGGCAGGTGGAGAGTGGCAGCAATAGAAATAGCCTGGGAAAGGGGCAATGTAACTGGAGGGACAGACGGAGACATGATGTCACACTTTGTGACATTTGATGATGGAAACTGTAATAAAAACAGAGCATATCCACATCATATCAAGACAAGTCACAAATAAATGCACATAATGATATCAAATGAGAACAGATGATCTTTTTTCAAAGAAAGTGAAATGTATTTTAATCATGTGCTCAGTCAGGTGTTTATGGAGGTAAAAAAACACAGAAATTTCATATTGAAGCACATTTGTTCAGCATCAGCTCAGCTTTTTCAGCATGTTAACATTTCTGCCACTTTTAACTGCTTATATTCTTGTGTTGCTTCAAGTGAAAGGATTCATTGTGTTAAACAAAATTAAGTGCAGCTTTTATTTATTGAATACCTCGACCCATGATGGCTTTCTTTGTGTTTCTCTCTGGTTTCAGCAGGATTATGTAACATTTGGGTCCAAACAGTGCTACCAGGAGGCCAAAACTGGAGGCCAGGATGGCAAATACCTCCACTGCATCTGCATATTTGCCTGGTGAGCTGACATAAGCAGGGACAAAGGCCACCCACACAGCACAGAAGATCAGCATGCTGAAAGTGATGAGTTTGGCCTCATTGAAACTATCTGGAAGGTTCCTTGCTATAAATGCAATCAGAAAACTGAGGATGGCCAGGAAGCCAATATAGCTCAGTAAAACTGCAAAACCAATGGTGGACCCAACAACACACTCATAAACAATCTCATCATTGTAGTATTGAGTGTTTTTATGAGGAACTGGTGAGGCAGATACAATCCAGGCAGTGCAGATTGCTGCCTGAATAGAAGTAAGAACCATGACTGTCCCTCTCTGTTGCACAGCACCAAACCACTTCAGACTGGCTCCACCTCCTGGCTTGGAGGCCTTGAACACAGCCAGGACCACCATGGTTTTCACCAGGATACATGAGATGGAAAGCACAAAACTGATCCCAAATGCTGCATGTCTCAGCTGGCATGTCCACAGTCTGGGACGACCGATAAACAGCAGTGAACACATGAAACATAACTTAAGTGACAGCAATAACTGAAAACTCAGTTCTGAATTGTTGGCGCGTACTATAGGTGTTCTCCGATGACAGATGAAAATGCCCAGGACAACAGCACACATACAGGTGCCCAGCAACGCAGCAGCTGTCAAGCAGATACCCAGAGGTTCATGGAAGGAGAGGAACTCTGTTTCCTTGGGAACACAGTGGTCACGCTGGAGGCTGGGCCAGAAGTCCTCTGGACAACTGGTGCACTCCAATGAATCTGCGAAAAGAGGAACAGTGTTGAGATACATGTTTATATTATATTTTTAAACTTCAGTGTTTAAAACTGTATGCTAACCAGTCTCATTGCTGATCTTTCCCTCAGAACAAGGGATGCAGTCAAAGCAGCACACAGGTTCCCCTTTCTTTCTGGCCATGCGGGTACCTGGAGGACAGCTCTCACTGCACACTGACCGGGGTGGCTATTGGTGAAAACATAATATTGTAATCATCCACATTAACTGACAGTGATATTATTTAAAAAAACTGTCTGAAAATTCAGAGGAAACCTTTTTTGATTCAGAGTTCCAGAAGATTTTGTGTGCATCAATTGTGAGTTCTTCACCTTTGAAGGCTGACTTCTTAACCTCACCCACATTCTGAAGTTTTGTTGTTCCATCTGGGAGCCACAGCCAATTCATGATATCATATATTGGCAAGACATCACCATTCTCATCAAATGTTACTTGATCACCAAATGATGTGGTGAAGTTGACCTTTTCCAAATAATACACCAGCTGTGTGAATATCAGATAAAAGGTTAGAGTAAAACAAAAGAGGAAATATTAGAACAGAATCATACAATGTATAATGTATATGACTACAGTGTACACAGCAGTACTTAGTATTCAGTGATCAAAATGCATACTGCACATATGAAGACAGTGAAGATGCCTTATCAACATGAAGATGCCTTATGTAAGAAATATTCAACAACATGATTTCACCAGATAAACAGGTGGCATGTAATCTGATATCATACCTGCCATGGCTCCAGTCCTTTCAAACTGCCACAGCTGTGTCCTCTGAAAGGCCCTCTGCCTGGCACACAACGCAGCATGTCATCAAGGGCATATGCCAGTGCATACACAGCCTTGTAGATATTGTACTCTGACCTGAGGTCTGAAACATCCAAGAAATCATTCTCCACATTTTCCAGATCTTCTTGTCCAGTGCACAATGCTCCCCCAGCATCTACCCAGTCTGCTGGAGGTGGTGCAAATCTACACTGAAATGTGTATTCCCAAAACTGGTTGATCTGAAATATATTCAAAATAATGTGATGTAAATTATTGTATTTTTGCTTCAGTTTCTAGATCAGATTGTACAGTTAAATGCTCACCATGCTGTTTCCATAGTTGTTGTTATGATGTAGGTCAGGATGTGTTTGTAAGAGGAATTCCCTGAGGCCTGGGATTTCTCCTCGACGGATGGCGATACCCAGTGTGCCAGCCAGGTATGGCATGAAGTGGGGAGTGTGGAGCACAGTAGCTGCTGTCCAAGCTTCAGTGGCCAACCACTGCAGACCTGTCACATTCTGCCTCACCACCTGCGCATTCAATCAAATGTTTTAAACAATTTATGAGCAAGGTTATGCATATCATCATAAATGGATTTTGGCAACAATTGTCTTAACATCTGATTTCACTCTAAAACTCTGCTAACAGGGCCTTCACCAAATAGAATATGTGACTAATTTAATTACATAAGTGTGTCACAGGCCAATGTCATCTTGTAGCTTTAGCATTTCAAACAAAATGTTGAATATATCACTATAAAGAGCAATAATAAAATTTCGTTTCATGCAAAAACCTCATCCATGATGTTAATCATGTGCTTCTGATGTGCAAACACAATGACCACACGAGCTGTCGATTTCTTCATCACATCCACAATCCTTCTAATTTCATCTTGGTCATTGTCCCAAGGTAAAACCTCCAAATAAGCCAGGCAAGCTACATGAGACTGAGCCAGGTCAGCTTGGAAGGATCGGGCAGCGTGAAGTCCATAGTCATCATCACTGATCAACAGACCTACCCAAGTCCAGCCAAAGTGTTTTAGAATCTGAATCATAGCACGGACCTGAGAGAATAGAGCACAAAAGGATTAGAGTACTGATGAAGTATTCTCTTTTTTTTTTTTTTTTTTTTTTTTTTTACAAAAACCTGCTGAACAGGTTTAACATTTGACCTTGAGTGGACCTTTAATTATTGCCTTGCAGCTTTGTGTGAGACCAGTAACAAATAGAATATGACTCGTGGTGCATAAAAGATATATAAATAGAGAGAGAGATTTATCATGGCAGTGAATAAACATTCTTAGGATTGTTTGATATGCTATCCTTTCTGCATTTAATTTTGCTGATAGTTGGTCACCTGGAAAGCATCACTTGGTATTGTCCTAAAGAAAGATGGAAATTTTTGCCGGTCACTCAGACAGGAACATGTGGCAAAATAACTCACCTGAGAAAGAAACAGAATTTGCATCTTGAAAAGATTCCAAAACTTTTCTTTCATTTCCAAGTTTAATTTCTCTATATTTACAACTGACACCGAATCTGAAATAAAACCAAGGTTATCTGACATCATCATTAGATGGTAATGTATAAAACTTACCAACGGCACTCTGTACAAGCCTAAGACACTGGAGATGGCAATAGAATGTGTAGAAGAAGAATCACCCACAATCCCCACTACTGGAGGGGTTCCAACACAGGTCTCGTCTAACATAAACTGCTCTTCTCGACCACTGACTAAGGACAATGCTGCACGAAATCCAATTCCTATGTTGAGACAGTTATCATAAAGACTGTATCCCAGAGTCACATTAGGTAGCAGGTTGGAGTTTCTGTTGATCTCATCAACAGCAAAGGCCATGGTCTGTGCCCGTCTAAATCCTATAAGATCAAAACTAACACAAAAAATACAACTAGTTACTACTGAAAAATACAGCATATAACTCTGCCAAATATGTACATGTTGCTCAACTATAGACTGAGCAAACACTTGTGACAGTTGGATCGTAAAAATTCTTAAAAAATAAGCAGTATGTTTAAAGAGTAATATTTGATAATATAAATACATGTCACAAAAGGGTCTGACACTCTCCAGTTTCTGGTTTTTGCTGCTGTCCGAACAGACTCACCCATGACACGTAGGCTGTTGTGGTTCTGATGTAAAAGACAAGTCAGGAAAGACAGTAAAGAAGTGAATCTGGAACAGCCCACCTAGAACCAAATCTCCAGGCTTGCGCATCCCATTTAGATAAAAATATTGATGTAACTGGCAGGAGGAGGAAGAATGAGAGGAGGACTCAGCAGAAGAGAAAAAGGGATACAACAATATGAAATATACAAGCAAGAGCAAGTTGAACTCTAAAAATGCCTGCATGACTTTCCTCTTGTTTAGCCCTTTTGTGAGTCCAGTCAGTTTAATTGTTTGTATTGCCTTTTCTGTTGACTTGCAGCTTTTAATCTTCAACACCACCCACCAGGGCATAAGCAAAACCGTGGGCAGGGCCTAAAATCAATCCACAGCCATTTTCCCAACCCCAAATTTAATTTCTAGTTGGCTGCTTTGATTGTGGTCTGTGCATTATATTAATTACAGTATTTTATGAGAATTGTTTTTATTATTATTATTATTATTGATTTATTTATTTTGCTTTGAAAGAAGTCTCCCATCCAGGATTCACTCATCGTTACCAAACTCGACAAGTTCTTGGATTATGCATACCTCCACCGAAACCAAGCATCCACTCTTCTACTCTCTGTATTATTATTGTCGTTAGAATTATTTTCCTGTGCAGGGGATGTTTCAGGGTATCATTCTTTCTGTATTTGACTTGTGATCCACAGCCAAGCGCAGTGGGCAGGTTGTGCGGTCAGACTATAGGTTGACCTCATCGTCTAGCTGACTTGACCACTGCAGCTCTCTCCAGCCAGGGGGAAGGGGTCAACCAAATTCTACTGGTCCATGATTTGGAAGGTCAGGGGTTTTCCTTGAACCATGATACACCTTTCCACCAAGCATAATGAAAGCTGGACCAGTAGTTTTTCTGTAATCCTGATGACAAACAGATAAACAAACAAACCAGTGAACCGGACTAATTACATAACCTAATTGGCTTAGGTAGTAAGTCCTTCCTTGGACTGTAAGCTATGTTTGTGTAGGCAGAACACGCAAGGACACTGCAAGTTGGCAATGGATTACTTTTGTTTTTTTGCTTTGTGTTGTTTTCTTTGGGCTAGAACGCTGAGAAGATGTCTTAGGGGAACCACTAAACAGATGGAATGTGACAGTGAAGTGACCTGGGGAGGTGGCAATGTCACTGGAGGAATGGACAGGCATAATATCGCACACTAACATTTGATATTTGGAAATTGGAAGATGACAAAAAAAGGTTTCTGAATCTCTGGGTAATGTAAAAACTGGTGAGCATACATTTAAGTCTACCTCATCTCCAGACAAGTCACAAATAAATGACACTATCAAATGAAATCAGATCATCTTTATTCAAACAAATTTTATATCCATAAGAGATAAGAGAGAGATATAATGCTTTTATTAGTCCCAGTACTGGGAAATTACAATGTCACAGCAGCAAACAGGATATAGAGGGTGCAAAGCATGCAAGAATAAGGGAAGGATGAGCATTCAAAAAGAATAAATACACAAGTACCTGCAGCTGTACACAGTACAGAAAAGAAAAAGACTATTCACACTAGAGTCCTTCAAGTTATGATTAGTGGATGGATTAATTATTGTTCCGATTTGTTTCAGGAAAAGGCAAAGAATGTATGTACTGATCCTAGCAGTAGTGTTACATGAGTAAGGATTATTGCAGGTAAATTTGTTTAGCATTAGCTCTGCTTTCTCAACATGTTAACATTGCTATTGTCATTATTAACTGCCTGCATTGTTGTACATTTCAAATGAATCTGTTTGGTGAAATTAAGTACTGCTGTTTGTCTCAATGCCTCGACCCATGATAGCTTTCTTTGTGTTCCTCTCTGGTCTCAGCAGGATTATGTAACATTTGGGTCCAAACAGTGCTACCAGGAGACCAAAACTGGAGGCCAGGATGGCAAATACCTCCACTGCATCTGCATATTTGCCTGGTGAGCTGACATAAGCAGGGACAAAGGCCACCCACACAGCACAGAAGATCAGCATGCTGAAAGTGATGAGTTTGGCCTCATTGAAACTATCTGGAAGGTTCCTTGCTATAAATGCAATAAAAAGACTGAGGACAGCCAGGAAGCCAATATAACCCAACAAAACTGCAAAACCAATTGTGGACCCAACTACACACTCATAAACAATCTTATCGTTGTAATAGTGAGTATTTTTATGAGGAACTGGTGAGGCAGATACAATCCAGGCAGTGCAAATTGTTGCCTGAATAGAAGTAAGAACCATGACTGTCCCTCTCTGCTGCATAGCACCAAACCACTTCAGACTGGCTCCACCTCCTGGCTTGGAGGCCTTGAACACAGCCAAGACCACCACAGTTTTCACCAGGATACATGAGATGGAAAGCACAAAACTGATCCCAAATGCTGCATGTCTCAGCTGGCATGTCCACAGCGTGGGACGACCGATAAACAGCAGTGAACACATGAAACATAACTTAAGTGACAGCAACAGCTGAAAACTCAGTTCTGAATTGTTGGCGCGTACTATTGGTGTTCTGCGATGACAGATGAAGATGCCCAGGACAACAGCACACATACAGGTGCCCAGCAATGCAGCAGCTGTCAGGCCAATACCCAGAGGTTCATGGTAGGAGAGGAACTCTGTTTTCTTGGGAACACAGTGGTCATGCTGGAGGCTGGGCCAGAAGTCCTCTGGACAACTGGTGCACTCCAATGAGTCTGTGAAAAGAGAGACAGTCTTAAGATACATGTTTATATCATATTTCTAAACTGCAATGTTTAAAACTGTATACTAACCAGTCTCACTGCTGATCTTTCCCTCAGAACAAGGGATGCAGTCAAAGCAGCACACAGGTTCTCCTTTCTTTCTGGCCACACGGGTACCTGGAGGACAGCTCTCACTGCACACTGACCGGGGTGGCTATAAAAATCAATTATGTGTTATTCTGCAGAATTTGCACTGTTATAATCAGTTATCCATGTGTTAAAAAGTAGGCATCTAATAAATCAGAAGCAACCTGGTTTGAGTCAAAGTTCCAGAAGATTTTGTCTGCATCAATGGAGATTTCTTCACCTTTGAAGGCTGACTTCTTAACCTCACCCACATTCTGAAGTTTAATTGTTCCATCAGGGAGCCACAGCCAGTTCATGATATCATATATTGGTAAGACATCACCATTCTCATCAAATGTCACTTGATCACCAAATGATGTGGTGAAGTTGACCTTTTCCAAATAATACACCAGCTGTGTGAATATGAGAATAATGGATGGAGAAAAACCAAAGATGAAAGATTAGAATAGAATAATAAAAGATACAATGTATATGACTATAGAGCGTACAAGAATACCCAGTATTCAGCAAAATATTTTTTACTTGTGCTTTTACATACAATTCTAACTCGAACTTTCCAACTTGTACATTTATCACTTTATAGTAAATTCTGTATATTATGTTGTAGTGGGAAGATGGTGAAATTGTGATCATCTGACCATGGTGCACCTCGTTAAAGGCCTAAAATTGGCTTGGTCTTGCAATCTGGTGATTGAATTTATGGTTAAAAAATATATTTTTCTGAGCAAAACATGTAAGAATCATCAACTTTTGCTTTTCACAGAGCTTATTTTCTGTGAAAAGCAAAGGTTTTCAGAGCTTATTCAAATGGAAAAAATCCACTTTTTTATTTCTTTTTTTTTCCAAGTAAACCAGGCCAATGCTTGCCTCCAACTGATATCATACCTGCCATGGCTCCAGTTCTTTCAAATTGCCACAGCTGTGTCCTCTGAAAGGCCCTCTGCCTGGCACACAACGCAGCATGTCATCAAGGGCATATGCCAGTGCATACACAGCTTTGTAGATATTGTATTCTGGCCTGAGTTCTGATGTATGCAAGTGTTCATTATCCACATCTTCTACATCTTCCTGTCCAGTGCACAATCCTCCCCCAGCATCTACCCAACCTGCTGGAGGTGGTGCAAATCTACACTGAAATGTGTATTCCCAAAATTGGTTGATCTGAAATATATTCAAAATACCTCTTTTATACATAATTACATTTGTCCTGTAATGCCTCGGTCAGATTGCAAAGTTAAACTCTCACCATGCTGTTTCCATAGCTGTTGTTGTTGTGTAGGTCAGGACGTGTTTGTAAGAGGAATTCCCTGAGGCCTGGGATTTCTCCTCGACGGATGGAGATACCCAGTGTGCCAACCAGGTGTGGCATGAAGTGGGGAGTGTGGAGCGCAGTTCCTGCTGTCCAAGCTTCACTGGCCATCCACTGCAGGCCTGTCACATTCTGCCTCACCACCTGTACATTATAATAAATATAGACATTCACACTTCCATACCATCAAAATGAAGTTAACAAGTTATCTTGCCTTTTCCACAGTCTATAAGCAAAGTTAGGCACACTATCATAAATGGATTGCCTTGAAATTTGTTAAAGAACTTAAATTCTGCTAAAAGAGCCTGTTCCAAATAGGAGGTGTGACTATCTCTCTCTCTCTCTCTCTCTCTCTCTCTCTCTCTCTCTCTATGTATATACACAGATATATATATATATATATCACAGGCCATTGTATTGTAACATTAATATTTCAGTTAAACAACAAAATTCTGAGCTTCATCACTATATTCACTTATAATTAGTTTCATTTCAAGCCCACCTCTTTGATGACATTAATCACGTTAGTTTCATGTGCAAACAAAATGACCACACGAGCTGTTGATTTCTTCATTACATCCACAATCCTTCTTAATTCATCTTGGTCATTGTCCCAAGGCAAAACCTCCATATAGGCCAGACAGCCTCCCCCAGACTGAACCAGGTCAGATTGGAAGGATCGGGCAGCGTGAAGTCCATAGTCATCATCACTGATCAACAGGCCAACCCAAGTCCAGCCAAAGTGTTTTAGAATCTGGATCATAGCACGCACCTGAGTGAACACACCGCAAAAGGATTAGTGTACAGGCTGAAATATTCTCTCCATTGTTCAACCTGTTGAGCAGGTGGAACAGTGAACGTTTTTTTAATTGTTGCCTTTCAGCTTCTTCACATCAAACAGCGCTATCAGTGACAAAAAATATTGCTGGCATTTTACCAAAGGATTATATGTATTTCTCTCTCTCTCTCTCTCTCGCTATATATATATATATATATATATATATATATATATATATATATAGTATATACATATATTTATAGATAGATAGATAGCATAGGTATACATGAACATATAGATATAGAGATAGTTAAATATTGCATGGAAGCATCATTCTTTCTGAGGAATTTCTGTTGTGCTTTTTTTATGTTTTTTATTTGCTGATATTTGCTCACCTGGAAAGCATCACTTGGTATTGTCCTAAAGAAGGATGGAAACTTTTGCCGGTCACTCAGACAGGAACATGTGGCAAAATAACTCACCTGTGAAAGAGAGTTTAGATCTTGAAAATATTCCAGACCTTCTATTTAATTTTTAACGTCAGTTACTCCATAGTTACAACTGATATCACATCCGAAATTAAACCAAGGTCATATAAAATCATTGCTAGATGCTGAAGTTCAAAACTTACCATGGGCACTCTGTACAAGCCTAAGACACTGGAGATGGCAATAGAATGTGTAGAGGAAGAATCACCCACAATCCCCACTACTGGAGGGGTTCCAACACAGGTCTCGTCTAATACAAACTGCTCCTCTTGACCACTGACTAAGGACAATGCTGCACAAAATCCAATTCTTATGTTTAGACAGGTATCATAAAGACTGTATCCCAGAGTCACATTAGGTAGCAGGTTGGAGTTTCTGTTGATCTCATCAATAGCAAAGGCCATGGTCTGTGCCCGTCTAAATCCTACAACATCAAAACTAACACAAAAAATGCCTGTGGTTAATAGTGACAAATACAGCATGTAATAACTCTGCCAATATGTACATGTTGCTCAACTATAGATTGAGCAAACAATTATGATATTATAAGCAGTATATTTAAAGAGTAATATTTGGTAATATAAATACATGTCACAAAAGGGACTGATACTCCACAGGTTTGGTTTTTGCTGCTGTGCTAAGAGACTCACCCACGACATGTAGGCTGTTGTGGTTCTGATGTAAATGGCAGGTCAGGAAAGACAGCAAAGAAGTGGATCCTGAACAGTCCACCTAGAACCACATCTCCAGGCTTGTGCATCCCATTTAAATGAAAATGTCGCTGTAACCGGCAGGAGGACGAAAGAGGGGAGGACTCAACATAAGAAAAAAAACGATACAACCACATGAAAGACACAAGCAAGAGCAAGTTGAACTCTAAAAATGCCCGCATGACTTTCCTCCTGTTTACCCCTTTTGTGAGTCCAGTCAGTCTCACTAGTTTGTCATACTCATTCTGTTGACTTGCAGTTTTTAATCTGCAACACCACCCACGAGAGCATAAGAAAAACTCTGGGCAGGGCCTAAAATCGCTCCATGGCAGTTTTCCTGCCTCCAAATTGAAGTTATGAATGGGTGTAATGATTCAGGTCTATCATCATGTGCAGTATAGTCATTACAGTATTATGTGTTTATTATTATGATTGCTTTTTTTAAATGTCACCTTAAATGGCCTGAATTGTCTGATGTGTTAAGTTGTAGATGAAGGAGTACTTTTTCATCTTCTGGTAAAACATCTACTTGCATTTAGTTTAAAATAAAAGTTTCTGCATAATCACCATGCAGTTTTATACCTGATCAGATAATGTTTTGCCTCAGAAGAATCATTTTGTACTGTGTATAATTTGTGTGTGTGAAACAAGCATATCAAATTCAACTCACAATATAAGATACTCCTTCATTAATCCCACAGTTGGGAAATTCGCTGCAATAACAGGCAGCCACTCGCACAATGCCATCTTGAAGACAAATCAGGCCTTAGTGCATGCATTTTGCCATCAAATATTAAGAGTTTAAACATAGGAATCTGAGAACACTGTACTGTTGTTGTGCACAAGGCAACTGAAATTTGTTTCTTCACACTTACCTACCAGTTAGTCAAAGCTACAGTCCCCAGCTCAGATGCATTTCATCGGAGAGGTCAGAGTGCAGCTTCTCCTGCATCGCTGTGCCTGTGCAGCAGTTGTCCACTAGATGGTAGAATGTTTCACAATAAAACTTCTACATATTCATTTTTCATTGTGCTGCGTCTGCTTAATGGATGATTGTTTTATTTGTCTGGCCCATAGTAACTTGTCAGATGTTAGATATGATCAGCTGTGCAGGAACATGCATATAATACAGGCTACTCCTTTAAAATTTTGTCTGTCTGAGTTTCAGTTTTCTATATTTGCTCATTATACCATTAGTCAAATACTGATATGCATGTCAACATCCTGATACCCACAGCGAGATACAAGTAGTAACGCACCTCAAGGTAATGGGGAAAGGGGTTACTGCAGGGCCGATCAGGGGAAGTAAGTGCGTTGATAGTATTAAAGTAACCAGTATGAATGTGAAATGTCTTTGGCAACCAGCAGAAAGGTCTCTGATTTTATAAAATAAATTTCCCCCCAAAAATGCGACTTATAGTCCAGTGCGACTTATAAATGTTTTTTTCTTCTTCATCATGCATTTTTTGGCTGGTGCGACTAACACTCCGGAGTGACTTATAGTCTGAAAAATACAGTATTTTTATTCCAGGTTCGAATCCCGGTCTCGGCTCTTCTGTGTGGAGTTTGCATGTTCTCCCTGTGCCTGCATGGGTTTTTTCTGGGTTATCATCCTCCAACAATCCCAAAAACATGCACATTAGGTTAATTAGCTACTCTACATTGCCCCTGGGTGTGAGTGTGTGGTTGTCTGTCTTTGTGTGTCAGCCAACTGACTGGCTTTCAGTCCAGTGTGTGCCCCGCCTCTCGCCTGTATTCAGCTGGGATAGGCTCCAGCTACCTGCAACCCTGACAGTTAAGTGGTATTGAAAATGAATGAATGAATAAATGATCAGTCAGGTTAATCTACACAGAAATTTCATATTCAGGTACATTTATTGGTATCAGCCCTGCTTGTTCAATATGTTATCATTGCTATGAATATTAGCTGCCTGCACTTCTGTATTATTGTGAGTGAAATGATTCATTGTGTTCAGTGAAATTAAATGCAGCTTTTATGTCTCAATACCTCGACCCATGATGGCTTTCTTTGTGTTCCTCTCTGGCCTCAGCAGGATTATGTAACATTTGGGTCCAAACAGTGCTACCAAGAGGCCAAAACTGGAGGCCAGGATGGCAAATACCTCCACTGCATCTGCATATTTGCCTGGTGAGCTGACATAAGCAGGGACAAAGGCCACCCACACAGCACAGAAGATCAGCATGCTGAAAGTAATGAGTTTGGCCTCATTGAAACTATCTGGAAGATTCCTTGATATAAATGCAATAAAAAGACTGAGGATGGCCAGGAAACCAATATAACCCAACAAAACTGCAAAACCAACTGTGGACCCAACAACACACTCATAAACAATCTTATCGTTGTAATACTGAGTATTTTTATGAGGAACTGGTGAGGCAGATACAATCCAGGCAGTGCAGATTGCTGCCTGAATAGAAGTGAGAACCATGACTGTCCCTCTCTGCTGCATAGCACCAAACCACTTCAGACTGGCTCCACCTCCTGGCTTGGAGGCCTTGAACACAGCCAGAACCACCATGGTTTTCACCAGGATACATGAGATGGAAAGCACAAAACTTATCCCAAATGCTGCATGTCTCAGCTGGCATGTCCACAGAGTGGGACGACCGATAAACAGCAGTGAACACATGAAACATAACTTAAGTGACAGCAATAGCTGAAAACTCAGTTCTGAGTTGTTGGCGCGTACTATAGGTGTTCTGCGATGATAGATGAAGATGCCCAGGACAACAGCACACATACAGGTGCCCAGCAATGCAGCAGCTGTCAGGCCAATACCCAGAGGTTCATGGTAGGAGAGGAACTCTGTTTTCTTGGGAACACAGTGGTCACGCTGGAGGCTGGGCCAGAAGTCCTCTGGACAACTGGTGCACTCCAATGAGTCTGTGAAAAGAGGAACAGTCTTAAGATACATGCTTATATCATATTTCTAAACTGCAATGTTTGAAACTGTATGCTAACCAGTCACATTGCTGATCTTTCCCTCAGAACAAGGGATGCAGTCAAAGCAGCACACAGGTTCCCCTTTCTTTCTGGCCACACGGGTACCTGGAGGACAGCTCTCACTGCACACTGACCGAGGTGGCTATAAAAATCAATAACGTGATATTCTGCAGCATTTGCACTGTTATAATCAGTTATCCATGTGTTAAAAAGTAGGCATCTAATAAATCAGAAGTAACCTTTTTTGATTCAAAGTTCCAGAAGATTTTGTCTGCATCAATTGAGATTTCTTCACCTTTGAAGGCTGACTTCTTAACTTCACCCACATTCTGAAGTTTAATTGTTCCATCAGGGAGCCACAGCCAGTTCATGATATCATATATTGGCAAGACATCACCATTCTCATCAAATGTCACTTGATCACCAAATGATGTGGTGAAGTTGACCTTTTCCAAATAATACACCAGCTGTGTGAATATGAGAATAATGGATGGAGAAAAACCAAAGATGAAAGATTAGAATAGAATAATAAAAGATACAATGTATATGACTATAGAGCGCACAACAATACCCAGTATTCAGCAAAATATTTTTTACTTGTGCTTTTACATACAATTGTAACTCGAACTTTCCAACTTGTACATTTATCACTTTATAGTAAATTCTGTATATTATGTTGTAGTGGGAAGATGGTGAAATTGTGATCATCTGACCATGGTGCACCTCGTTAATGGCCTAAAATTGGCTTTGTCTTGCAATCTGGTGATTGAATTTAAGTTAAAAATATATCTTTCTGGGCAAAACATGTAAGCATCATCAACCTTTGCTTTTCACAGAGCTTATTTTCTGCAATATTCCATATTCAAATGGAAAAAAATCCACTTTTTTATTTCTTTCTTTTCTTTGCCAAGTAAACCAGGCCAATGCTTTCCTCCAACACCTTCTTTGCGGTTCAGTCTTTTGGTCTGTTACTTGTCTGTGTCACTATGTAATGCTGTACAACCTCCAGCTTAAAGACCGTCCCTTCAGCCAGGGGACTGCCCTTCCCACTGAAACTTTGTGAATCTACTTCCTGTATGCTGTTTCTGTGAGAAGATGTGGAAGATACAAGCAAAGCATGCAGATTTTGTTGTTCATTGGAGGAACCAAATCAACAGTCTTCATCTACTCTGTTTTCTTGATGGAGACGTAATGTAAATGTCCCCACAACAACTGGAAAACTAAAATGTGTGTCTGTGGTGCTATATGAAATTCATTGCTTGTTGATGTCATACTAGAGCAACTTCAAGGAGGACTAAGTAAACAAAGACACAGAGAAGTTCGGATTGCAACCCACAATATTCTCATAGCACAGCATTTAATCTTACACTCTACTCTAAATGCTATAATGCAGGTAACATTTAACCACATGATTTAGCCACTTCAACAGGTGCAAACTGATATCATACCTGCCATGGCTCCAGTTCCTTCAAATTGCCACAGCTGTGTCCTCTGAAAGGCCCTCTGCCTGGCACACAGCGCAGCATGTCGTCAAGAGCATATGCCAGTGCATACACAGCCTTGTAGATATTGTATTCTGGCCTGAGTTCTGATGTATGCAAGAAGTCATTATCCACATCTTCTAAATCTTCCTGTCCAGTGCACAATGCTCCCCCAGCATCTACCCAACCTGCTGGAGGTGGTGCAAATTTACACTGAAATGTGTATTCCCAAAATTGGTTGATCTGAAATATATTCAAAATACCTCTTTTATACGTAATTATATTAGTCCTGTAATGCCTCGGTCAGATTGCAAAGTTAAACTCTCACCATGCTGTTTCCATAGCTGTTGTTGTTGTGTAGGTCAGGACGTGTTTGTAAGAGGAATTCCCTGAGGCCTGGGATTTCTCCTCGACGGATGGCGATACCCAGTGTGCCAGCCAGGTATGGCGTGAAGTGGGGAACGTGGAGCACAGTAGCTGCTGTCCAAGCTTCACTGGCCATCCACTGCAGGCCTGTCACATTCTGCCTCACCACCTGTGCATTATAATAAATATAGAAATTCACACTTCCATACCATCAAAATGAAATTATCAAGTTAAATATATATATATATATAGATATATATATATATCTTTCACAGGCCACAATACCATATTGTAACATTAATATTTCAGTTAAACAACAAAATTTTGAGCTTCATTATTATATTCACTTATAATTAATTTCATTTCAAGCCCACCTCTTCGATGACATTAATCATGTAGCGTTCATGTGCAAACAAAATGACCACACGAGCTTTAGATTTCTTCACCACATCTATAATCTTCCTCATTTCATCTTGGTCATTGTCCCAAGGTAAAACCTCTAAATAGGCCAGACAGCCTCCCCCAGACTGAGCCAGGTCAGATTGGAAGGCTTGTGCAGCGTGAAGTCCATAGTCATCATCACTGATCAACAGGCCAACCCAAGTCCAGCCAAAGTGTTTTAGAATCTGAATCATAGCACGTACCTGAGTGAAAAGACTGGAAAAGCTTTAGTGTACAGGCTGAAATACTCTCTCCAACCTGTTCAACAGACCTTTTTTTAATTGTTGCCTTTCAGCTTCTTGACACCAAACAGCGCTATCAGTGACAAAAAATGTTGCTGGCATTTTACAAAAGGTTTATATGTATATCTATCTTTTTATCTCTCTCCCTCTCTCTCTATATATATATATACATAAAGATATAGATAGATAGCATAGGTATATATGTACATATATATATATATATATATATATACAAACATGCTTTTCTTCATATGTTTTTTATTTGCTGATAGTTGCTCACCTGGAAAGCATCACTTGGTATTGTCCTAAAGAATGATGGAAACTTTTGCCGGTCACTCAGACAGGAACATGTGGCAAAGTAACTCACCTGTGAAAGAGAGTTTAGATCTTGAAAATATTCCAGACCTTCTATCTAATTTTTAACATCAGTTACTCCATAGTTACAACTGACTTCACGTCCGAAATTAAACCAAGGTCATATAAAATTATCGTTAGATGCTAAAGTTCAAAACTTACCATGGGCACTCTGTACAAACCTAAGACACTGGAGATGGCAATAGAATGTGTAGAGGAAGAATCACCCACAATCCCCACTACTGGAGGGGTTCCAACACAGGTCTCATCTAACATAAACTGCTCCTCTTGACCACTGACTAAGGACAATGCTGCACAAAATCCAGTTCCTATGTTGAGACAGTTATCATAAAGACTGTATCCCAGAGTCACATTAGGTAGCAGGTTGGAGTTTCTGTTGATCTCATCAATAGCAAAGGCCATGGTCTGTGCCCGTCTAAATCCTATAAGATCAAAACTAACACAAAAAATACAACAGGTTACGACTGAAAAATGCAGCATGTAATAACTCTGCCAATATGTACATGTTGCACAACTACAGATTTCACAAACACTTATGACAGTTGAATAGTAACAGTTATGACATTATAAGCAATATATTTAA
Source organism: Scatophagus argus (assembly GCF_020382885.2). Taxonomy (NCBI): domain Eukaryota; kingdom Metazoa; phylum Chordata; class Actinopteri; family Scatophagidae; genus Scatophagus; species Scatophagus argus. Next base: position 17,953,044 of record NC_058497.1, on the reverse strand, counting down.
AGAGTAATATTTGATACAATAAATACATGTCACAAACGGGACTGATACTCCCCAGTTTTTTCTTTGTTTGTTTTTTTTTTTTTTTTTGCTGTCCTAACAGACTCACCCACGACATGTAGGCTGTTGTGGTTCTGATGTAAATGACAGGTCAGAATAGACAGTATAGAAGTGAGTCTGGAACAGCCCACCTAGAACCACATCTCCAGGCTTGTGCATCCCATTTAAATGAAAATGTCGCTGTAACTGGCAGGAGGAGGACGAAAGAGGGGAGGACTCAGCATAAGAAAAAAAACTATACAACCACATGAACGACGCAAACAAGAGCAAATTGAACTCTAAAAATGCCCGCATGACTTTCCTCCTGTTTACCCCTTTTGTGAGCCCAGTCAGTCTCACTGGTATGTCATACCCTTTCTGTTGACTTGCAGCTTTTAATCTGCAACACCACCCACGAGAGCATAAGGAAAACTCTGGGCAGGGCCTAAAATCGCTCCATGGCAGTTTTCCTGCCTCCAAATTGAAGTTATGAATGGCTGTAATGATTCAGGTCTACCATCATGTGCAGTATAGTCATTACAGTATTATGTGTTTATTATTATGATTGCTTTTGTTAAATGTCACCTTAAACGGCCCGAAATATCTGATGTGTTAAGTTGTAGATGAAGGAGTCACTTTGTATAATTCAAAATTTGTGTGTGTGACAAGCATATCAAGTTCTACTCACAAGATACTCCTTCATTATTAATTTTCAATTTATTTATATAGCACCTTATACAATCAAAATTGTCTCTGGATGCTTTACAGAGACCCAGAGCCTGAACCTCAGAGCAAGCAGATAGTGGCCAGGTGAAACTCCCTTTTAACAGGAAGAAACCTTGAGTAGGACCAGGTTTGCTAGGGAGAACTATCCTGCTCATAGTCGGCCGAGTGAAGGGGTGTCACAAAAGGTACGTCGTCGCTGATGCAGGGATGCAGGTCAAAAGGTCAAAAAAAGGGCAGAAAGCGTCACTGCAGACCCCTCACACTATGCACACAAACTGTTTGATCTGCTTCCCTCTGGTAGGCGTGACAGAGCTCTGTATGCCAAGACTAACAGGCACATAAACAGTTTCTTCCCCCAGGCTGTCTCCCTGATCTCCACATAGTCCACCTGCCATTGTATGAACCATCACACTGTTTGCACTACATCATTCCACTGTTTGCACTACATATATATATATATATATATATATATCTTGTTTTTCTCTTCTTGTAAATACTTTGTTCTTTATTCTTCATTTTTTATTATTATCATTTGTTATTCTGTATTTTGTATGGTGCACAGAAGAAAGAAAAATCCAGAGTCAAATTCCTTGTATGGTCACACGTACTTGGGAAATAAAGCTAATTCTGATTCTGAAAGCTGAACCCAGATGCAGAGTCAAAAAAGCAGGGATGCGAGGCAGAGGTTCAAACAATGGTCTTTAATTATTTAAGGAAAAAACTCAAAAAAAGCACACATTCACTGTAGCAGGGGATCAAAGAAAAACTGTGGCAAAAACTCCTGGCACAGCATGGCATGGCAAGGCAAGACAGAACAAAAACTCTGGCATGAAAATGTAAGACAATGTAAAGCCTGGCATGGAACAAAACACCATATAATGCTCCGACACAGGTGACTGGGAAGACAAGGACTAAATAGACAAGACAACGAGACACAGGTGAAACACCTTAGGAGGGAGAAAGCAATCAGGATACCCAAAAGCAAAGCTACAAGAAACAGAGACACACAGGGGAAGTGACGCTTTCAAAATAAAACAGGACATGACAAAAACCTTGAACATAACATGTGGAAACACAAGACGCACATGAAACATGACACATGAACTCAAAAACAAAAAGACAGAGAACCAGGACGTGAGAGACATACATGCAGTAAACATCATAAATTACAAGGACAGACATGACAGGTTGTTATAATTGGAATTCTGAAGACTATATATTGTATGTATTTGTATGTATATTGTATGTATTTTTTAGATGATATGTTGTTTAAGTTAATAATAATAGCACTACATAGAAGAACAACATGGGCATATGTTGATAGTAGACATTAGGTTTGTCAGAGGGCCGGATGCAGTTCAACATGTAGATCTGGATGGAAAGAGGCCTGCAGAGAGACACAGAGAGAGAAAGAAAGGGAGGGAGAGACACAAAACTACGAGAACTGGACACACAGTTAGTGACATAAAATAATGAATTATATATTGATCTGATGAGGGGAGAGGAGGGGAGAGGAAGAAGAGGAGAGGAGGTGGGGGAGTATAGATGGTGGTGGTATTGGGGAGGTGGCAGAACTGCTCGGTGGATCATGTTTGTGTCCCCCGGCAGCATAGGCCTATAGCAGCGTAGCTATGATAGAGATAAAAGACCAACAGTTAGTCAGACCTATTCTACCTGTGGCTGTCTGTCAAGAAGCGACTGTAATTATGCCTACCAGCCCTACACACTTTGTTTGAGGCTGGCTATACGCTTTACTAAACAGAAAGGTTTTAAGTCTAGTCTTAAAAGTGGTGGTGGTGTCTGCCTGTCGAACCCAGATTGGCGACTGGTTCCACAGCAGGGATGCCTGATAGCTAAAGGCTCGTCCTCCCGTTACTTTTATGAATTCTGGGAACTGCAAGTAAACCTGCACTCTGTGATCTGAGTGATCTATTGAGAATATATGGGACTATTAGATCCTGCAGGTATGAAAAGGTATCCTTTTAGGGCCTTATATGTAAGTGGGAGAATTTTAAAATCTATTCTGAATTTTACTGGAAGTCAGTGAAGAGAAGCTAAGATGGGGGAGATATGATCCCTTTTACTGATTCCTGTCAAAACTCTAGCTGCTGCATTCTGGATCAGTCGCACAACAAGGTAACTGCATGAAACCAGTAAAGTTTAAATTACTTATCTAAGTACAAAACCTGTGAGTGCTCACACATACTCTTCTTCGTAGGATGACTTTATTCAACTTCCCTGTACATAAAGCAATGACAAAGGAAACAGTTTTCAGAGCCTGCAATAACTTGTTACAGCAGTGAAGACAACATGAGTTGTATTTCTTTGGAAACTCTTCTGATCTTAAGGCCACGTGTTCAGCAGTACTGAGCCAGTGCACACTGTAAAAGGATTACATGGGTTGTTTTATTCATCTGAGGTTAGTTGGCTGCTCAGGGCCCCACATCCTGAAAACTGCAAGAGATGTTAGGAAGTCCAGCTCTGAATTTACAAATGGGGAAAGGGGTTACTGCAGGGAAGAAAAGAGCTCTGAAAAAGTAACCAATATGGATGTGAAATGTCTTTGGCAACCAGCAGAAAGGGGGAGAGTAGCAGTGAAGTGGACTGGGAAGGGGACAATGTGGAGCTCACAGACAGAGGCATATTATCAAATTTTGTGACATTTGATGTTTGGAAATTGAGTGTGGCAATATAAAGACTTTTGAGTAAGTCTGCATCATCTCAATAAAGGACAATTAATGCTTATAATAATATAATAATATCATCCTACCACAATCCCAAAAACATGCACATTAGGTTAATTAGCTTCTATACATTACATCTGTGTGTCAGCCATGCGACTGACTGGTGTTCAATCCAGTATGTACCCTGCCTCTGGGTGGTTAAGTGGTATAGAAAATGAATGAATGAATAAATGATCAGTCAGGTTAATCTACACAGAAATTTCATATTCAGGTACATTTTTTTGGTGTTAGCCCTGCTTGTTCAATATGTTATCATTGCTATGACTATTAACTGCCTGCACTTTTGTATTATTTTGAGTGAAATGATTCATTCTGTTCAGTGAAATAAGTACAGCTTTTATGTCTCAATGCCTCGACCCATGATGGCTTTTTTTGTGTTCCTCTCTGGTCTCAGCAGGATTATGTAACATTTGGGTCCAAACAGTGCTGCCAAGAGGCCAAAACTGGAGGCCAGAATGGCAAATACCTCCACTGCATCTGCATATTTGCCTGGTGAGCTGACATAAGCAGGGACAAAGGCCACCCACACAGCACAGAAGATCAGCATGCTGAAAGTGATGAGTTTGGCCTCATTGAAACTATCTGGAAGATTCCTTGATATAAATGCAATAAAAAGACTGAGGATGGCCAGAAAGCCAATATATCCCAACAAAACTGCAAAACCAACTGTGGACCCTACAAAACACTCATAAACAATCTTATCGTTGTAATACTGAGTATTTTTATGAGGAACTGGGGAGGCAGATACAATCCAGGCAATGCAGATTGCTGCCTGAATAGAAGTAAGAACAATGACTGTCCCTCTCTGCTGCATGGAACCAAACCACTTCAGACTGGCTCCACCTCCTGGCTTGGAGGCCTTGAACACAGCCAGAACCACCACGGTTTTTACCAGGATACATGAGATGCAAAGCACAAAACTGATCCCAAATGCTGCGTGTCTCAGCTGGCATGTCCACAGTGTGGGACGACCGATAAACAGCAGTGAACACAGGAAACATAACTTAAGTGACAGCAATAGTTGAAAACTCAGTTCTGAGTTGTTGGCGCGTACTATAGGTGTTCTGCGATGATAGATGAAGATGCCGAGGACAACAGCACACATACAGGTGCCCAGCAATGCAGCAGCTGTCAGGCCAATACCCAGAGGTTCATGGAAGGAGAGGAACTCTGTTTTCTTGGGAACACAGTGGTCATGCTGGAGGTTGGGCCAGAAGTCCTCTGGACAACTGGTGCACTCCAATGAGTCTGTGAAAAGAGGAACAGTGTTAAGGTACATGTTTATATCATATTTCTAAACAGCAATGTTTAAAACTGTATACCAACCAGTCTCATTGCTGATCTTTCCCTCAGAACAAGGGATGCAGTCAAAGCAGCACACAGGTTCCCCTTTCTTTCTGGCCACACGGGTACCTGGAGGACAGCTCTCACTGCACACTGACCGGGGTGGCTATAAAAATCAATAACGTGATATTCTGCAGCATTTGCACTGTTATAATCAGTTATCCATGTGTTAAAAAGTAGGCATCTAATAAATCAGAAGTAACCTTTTTTGATTCAAAGTTCCAGAAGATTTTGTCTGCATCAATTGAGATTTCTTCACCTTTGAAGGCTGACTTCTTAACCTCACCCACATTCTGAAGTTTAATTGTTCCATCAGGGAGCCACAGCCAGTTCATGATATCATATATTGGTAAGACATCACCATTTTCATCAAATGTCACTTGATCACCAAATGATGTGGTGAAGTTGACCTTTTCCAAATAATACACCAGCTGTGTGAATATGAGAATAATGGATGGAGAAAAACCAAAGATGAAAGATTAGAATAGAATAATAAAAGATACAATGTATATGACTATAGAGCGTACAACAATACCCAGTATTCAGCAAACAAAATGCACACTGCTCTGATGAATATATGAAGACACTGAATAGGAAACATTAAGCTGCATGTCTGATGTAAGGGCTGAACACAGAAGACAAAATATTTTTTACTTGTGCTTTTATCTACAATTCTAACTCGAACTTTCCAAATTGTACATTTATCACTTTATAGTAAATTCTGTATATTATGTTGTAGTGGGAAGATGGTGAATTTGTGATCATCTGACCATGGTGCACCTCGTGAATGGCCTAAAATTGGCTTTGTCTTGCAATCAGGTGATTGAATTTATGTTAAAAAAATATCTTTCTGAGCAAAACATGTAAGAATCATCAACTTTTGCTTTTCACAGAGCTTATTTTCTGAAATGTACCATATTCAAATGGAAAAAATCTTTTCTTTGCCAAGTAAACCAGGCCAATGCTTTCCTCCAACACCTTCTTTGCGGTTCAGTCTTTTGGTCTGTTACTTGTCTGTGTCACTATGTAATGCTGTACAACCTCCAGCTTAAAGACCGTCCTTCAGCCAGGGGACTGCCCTTCCCACTGAAACCTTGTGAATCTACTTCCTGTATGCTGTTTCTGTGAGAAGATGTGGAAGATACAAGCAAAGCATGCAGATTTTGCTGTTCATTGGAGGAACCAAATCAACAGTCTTCATCTACTCTGTTTTCTTGATGGAGACGTAATGTAAATGTCCCCACAACAACTGGAAAACTAAAATGTGTGTCTGTGGTGCTATATGAAATTCATTGCTTGTTGATGTCATACTAGAGCAACTTCAAGGAGGACTAAGAAAACAAAGACACAGAGAAGTTCGGATTGCAACCCACAATATTCTCATAGCACAGCATTTAATCTTACACTCTACTCTAAATGCTATAATGCAGGTAACATTTAACCACATGATTTAGCCACTTCAGCAGGTGTAAACTGATATCATACCTGCCATGGCTCCAGTTCCTTCAAACTGCCACAGCTGTGTCCTCTGAAAGGCCCTCTGCCTGGCACACAGCGCAGCATGTCGTCAAGAGCATATGCCAGTGCATACACAGCCTTGTAGATATTGTATTCTGGCCTGAGTTCTGATATATGCAAGAAGTCATTATCCACATCTTCCAAATCTTCCTGTCCAGTGCACAATGCTCCCCCAGCATCTACCCAACCTGCTGGAGGTGGTGCAAATTTACACTGAAATGTGTATTCCCAAAATTGGTTGATCTGAAATATATTCAGAATACCTCTTTTATACGTAATTACATTAGTCCTGTAATGCCTCGGTCAGATTGCAAAGTTAAACTCTCACCATGCTGTTTCCATAGCTGTTGTTATGATGTAGGTCAGGACGTGCTTGTAAGAGGAATTCCCTGAGGCCTGGGATTTCTCCTCGACGGATGGCGATACCCAGTGTGCCAGCCAGGTATGGCGTGAAGTGGGGAACGTGGAGCGCAGTAGCTGCTGTCCAAGCTTCACTGGCCATCCACTGCAGGCCTGTCACATTCTGCCTCACCACCTGTACATTATAATAAATATAGAAATTCACACTTCCATACCATCAAAATGAAGTTATCAAGTTATCTTTCCTTCTCATCATGAATGGATGGAATTCTATGTTTTCCACAATTTATAAGCAAAGTTAGGCGCACTATCGTAAATGGATTGCCTTGAAATTTGTTAAAGAACTTGAATTCTGCTAAAAGAGCCAGTTCCAAACAGGAGGTGTGACTATATATCTGTCTATATATATTGATAGATATCTCTCTCTATTGCTCTCTGTCTATATAAAACAGGCCAATATCATATTGTAACATTAATATTTCAGTTAAACAACAAAATTTTGAGCTTTCATCACTATATTCATTTATAATTAGTTTCATTTCAAGCCCACCTCTTCGATGACATTAATCATGTAACTCTCATGTGCAAACACAATGACCACACGAGCTGTAGATTTCTTCACCACATCTATAATCTTCCTCATTTCATCTTGGTCATTGTCCCAAGGTAAAACCTCCAAATAGGCCAGACAACTACCAGACTGAGCCAGGTCAGATTGGAAAGCGCGTGCAGCGTGAAATCCATAGTCATCATCACTGATCAACAGGCCAACCCAAGTCCATCCAAAGTGGTTTAGAATCTGAATCATAGCACGCACCTGAGTGAACAGACCGTGAAAGGATTAGTGTACAGGCTGAAGTGTTCTCTCCATTGTTCAACCTGTTCAGATTGATAGATAGATAGATAGATATTGCATTGAAGCATCATTCTCTCTGAGGAATTTCTGACATGCTTTTCTTTATATGTTTTTTATTTGCTGATATTTGCTCACCTGGAAAGCATCACTTGGTATTGTCCTGAAGAAGGATGGAAACTTTTGCCGGTCACTCAGACAGGAACATGTGGCAAAATAACTCACCTGTGAAAGAGAGTTTAGATCTTGAAAATATTTTTGACCTTCTGTTTAATTTTTACATCAGTTACTCCATAGTTACAACTGACATCACATCTGAAATTAAACCAAGGTCATATAAAATCATCGTTAGATGCTAAAGTTCAAAACTTACCATAGGCACTCTGTACAAACCTAAGACACTGGAGATGGCAATAGAATGTGTAGAGGAAGAATCACCCACAATCCCCACTACTGGAGGGGTTCCAACACAGGTCTTGTCTAATACAAACTGCTCCTCTTGACCACTGACTAAGGACAATGCTGCACGAAATCCAATTCCTATGTTGAGACAGTTATCATAAAGACTGTATCCCAGAGTCACATTAGGTAGCAGATTGGAGTTTCTGTTGATCTCATCAATAGCAAAGGCCATGGTCAGTGCCCGTCTAAGTCCTACAACATCAAAACTAACACAAAAAATGCCAGTGGTTAATAGTGACAAATACAGCATGTACATGTTGCTCAGCCATAGAAAGAACAAATATAATAATATTTGATAATATGAATACATGTCACAAAAGGGACTGATACTCCCCAGTTTTGGTTTTTTGCTGATGTCCTAACAGACTCACCCACGACAGGTGGGCTGTTGTGGTTCTGATGTAAATGACAGGTCAGGAAAAACAGTAAAGAAGTGAATCTGGAACAGCCCACCTAGAACCACATCTCCGGGCTTGTGCATCCCATTTAAATGAAAATGTTGCTGTAACTGGCAGGAGGAGGACGAAAGAGGGGAGGACTCAGCATAAGAAAAAAAAAGATACAACCACATGAAAGACGCAAACAAGAGCAAGTTGAACTCTAAAAATGCCCGCATTATTTTCCTCCTGTTTACCCCTTTTGTGAGTCCAGTCAGTCTCTCTAGTATGTCATACCCTTTCTGCTGACTTGCAGCTTTTAATCTGCAACACCACCCACTAGAGCATAAGGAAAACTCTGGGCAGGGCCTAAAATCGCTCCATGGCAATTTTCCTGCCTCCAAATTGAAGTTATGAATGGCTGTAATGATTCAGGTACACGATCATGTGCAGTATAGTCATTACAGTATTATGTGCATTGCTGTGCCTGTGCAGCAGTTGTCCACTAGATGGTAGAATGTTTTACAACAAAACTTCTACATATTCATTTTTCATCGTGCTGCGCCTGCTTAATGGATGACTGTTTTATTTGTCTGGCCCATAGTAACTTGTCATATATTAGATATGATCAGCTGTGCAGGAACATGCATATAATACAGGCTACTCCATTATAATTTTGTCTGTCTAAGTTTCAGTTTTCTATATTTGCTCATTATACCATTAGTCAAATATTCATATGCATGTCAACGTCCTGATACCCACAGCGAGGTACAAGTAGTAACGCACAACAAGGTAACTGCATGAAACCTGTAAAGTTTAAATTATTATCTAAGTACAACACCTGTGAGTGCTCACACTTTATTCTATTGTCATAAAGCAATGACAAAGGAAACAGTTTTCAGAGACTGCAATAACTTGTTACAGCAGTGAAGACAACATGAGTTGTATTTCTTTGGAAATGATGATCTTAAGGCCACGTGTTCAGCAGTACTGAGCCAGTGCACACTGTAAAAGGATTACATGGGTTGTTTTATTCATCTGAGGTTAGTTGGCTGCTCAGGGCCCCACATCCTGAAAACTACAAGAGATGTTAGGAAGTCCAGCTCTTAATTTACAAATGGGGAAAGGGATTACTGCAGGGAAGAAAAGAGCTCTGAAAAAGTAACCAATATGGATGTGAAATGTCTTTGGCAACCAGCAGAAAGGCGGAGAGTGGCAGTGAAGTGGACTGGGAAGGGGGCAATGTGGAGCTCACAGACAGAGGCATATTATCAAATTTTGTGACATTTGATGTTTGGAAATTGAGTGTGGCAATATAAAGACTTTTGAGTAAGTCTACATCATCTCAATAAAGGACAATTAATGCTTATAATAATATAATAATATCATCCTCCCACAACCCCAAAAACATGCACATTAGGTTAATTAGCTTCTCTACATTACATTTGTGTGTCAGCCATGCGACTGACTGGTGTTCAATCCAGTATGTACCCTGCCTCTGGGTGGTTAAGTGGTATAGAAAATGAATGAATGAATAAATGAACAGTCAGGTTAATCTACACAGAAATTTCATATTCAGGTACATTTTTTGGTGTTAGCCTTGCTTGTTCAATATGTTATCATTGCTATGACTATTAACTGCCTGCACTTTTGTATTGTTTTGAGTGAAATGATTCATTGTGTTCAGTGAAATAAGTGCAGCTTTTATGTCTCAATGCCTCGACCCATGATGGCTTTCTTTGTGTTCCTCTCTGGTCTCAGCAGGATTATGTAACATTTGGGTCCAAACAGTGCTACCAGGAGGCCAAAACTGGAGGCCAGGATGGCAAATACCTCCACTGCATCTGCATATTTGCCTGGTGAGCTGACATAAGCAGGGACAAAGGCCACCCACACAGCACAGAAGATCAGCATGCTGAAAGTGATGAGTTTGGCCTCATTGAAACTATCTGGAAGATTCCTTGCTATAAATGCAATCAGAAAACTGAGGATAGCCAAGGAGCCGATATATCCCAGTAACACTGCAAAACCAACTGTGGACCCAACTACACACTCATAAACAATCTTATCATTGTGGTATTGAGTGTTTTTATGAGGAACTGGGGAGGCAGATACAATCCAGGCAGTGCAGATTGCTGCCTGAACAGAAGTGAGAACCATGACTGTCCCTCTCTGCTGCATAGCACCAAACCACTTCAGACTGGCTCCACCTCCTGGCTTGGAGGCCTTGAACACAGCCAGAACCACCATGGTTTTCACCAGGATACATGAGATGCAAAGCACAAAACTGATCCCAAATGCTGCATGTCTCAGCTGGCATGTCCACAGTCTGGGACGACCGATAAACAGCAGTGAACACATGAAACATAACTTAAGTGACAGCAATAACTGAAAACTCAGTTCTGAATTGTTGGCGCGTACTATAGGTGTTCTCCGATGATAGATGAAGATGCTGAAGACAACAGCACAGATACAGGTGCCCAGCAATGCAGCAGCTGTCAGGCCAATACCCAGAGGTTCATGGTAGGAGAGGAACTCTGTTTTCTTGGGAACACAGTGGTCACGCTGGAGTCTGGGCCAGAAGTCCTCTGGACAACTGGTGCACTCCAATGAGTCTGTGAAAAGAGGGACAATTTTGAGATACATCTTGATATTATATTTCTAAACTGCAATGTTTAATACTAACCAGTCACATTGCTGATCTTTCCCTCAGAACAAGGGATGCAGTCAAAGCAGCACACAGGTTCCCCTTTCTTTCTGGCCATGCGGGTACCTGGAGGACAGCTCTCACTGCACACTGACCGGGGTGGCTAAAGAAGGAGAACATAATATTGTGTTACTGTGCACAATTTTGCCCTTATAAAACCAGTTAATGGGCTAGGAAAGAGTTTTCTGTCGAATCATTAGTTACCTTTTTTGATTCAAAGTTCCAGGAGATTTTGTCTGCATCAATTGTGGTTTCTTCACCTTTGAAGGCTGACTCCTTAACCTCACCCACATTCTGAAGTATAGTTGTTCCATCAGGGAGCCACAGCCAGTTCATGATATCATATATTGGTAAGACATCACCATTCTCATCAAATGTCACTTGATCACCAAAGGATGTGTTGAAGTTGACCTTATCTAAATAATACACTAGCTATATGAATATCAGAATATTGGATAGAGAAAAGGAAAAATTAAAATAGAATCATAAAGGATACAATGTATATGGCTATAATGAATACTCTTGTACCTAGCATTCACTCATCAAAATGTATACTGTACTTAGTATAAAATATTTTCAAGATGCTGTATCAAAATTTTCCGGGGGGTGTATTCCAGTTTATATATACATATATATATATATATATATATATATACACCTTTGCATGAAAAGGCTCCACAAAGTGGACTGAAATTAGTTAGACTGAAATAAGGTTTGTGGATAACACAAGCTGACGAGATTCTAACACTTTTGAAAGTTTCACGTCTTAAAAAAAGGATAAATGAGACAGCAGAGGTTGTTAGTGATATTACATGTTACCACACCAAACATGGAAATCTATAAATACACTAATTTGCATTTACAACCTCGTTATGTTTACACTCCTGTTCTTGCAAGCTATTCTCTCGCAAGTCTGTGCATATTAAAGGTTCTATACGACATCCATTGCCACTAGATGTCAGACTAGTGCAACAGCAAATGTAAGCAGACCGGGCAAACTGCAAAACAATAAACAGAAAAGTTTGGATTGCAGGCAGACATCCTTTGCACTGGAATCCATTACTTCAATATGTCTTTACAAATAATTGTTTGCTGCGATATTCATAAAACAATTGAAGAATATAGAACCTTTAATGTTACCATGGTCTGCTTTAAAAGGGGGGTGTTCAAGGATGGACAAGGATGGATTGATACTGTCTGTCCAGACTTAAAACTTGGAAGCTGTCATTCTAACTGTGTTTTATATTGTTTTAGTAAGCTAAACTGTTGAACGTGTCATTAGAATCTTGTTAATGTGGTTACTTCCACAGGATGGGTCACTGTAGAACTATACTGAGGGACAGTCAAAAGTAACTGTTTGAAAACTGAGTCTCATTTCCAAAAAAAAAAAAAGAACGAAAAAAACAGAGGTTAATGCAGATCATATTTCTGCTGTAGCATGTGCTTTGGTGAAATTTCTAATTTAGAATCAGATGTTGTGGTATTCATGGTAAAAGTGCTGTTAGACTTGGCTGTAGTGGTCCCCTGGCTCCAATAACACGTACAGAGGTAACAGAATGAAAGTGGCTGATGCCTACAGGCCTGTGGGAGCTCACCAACCAGAGCACAAACTAAAGGTATGAATTTCATCAGTTTGCTTGGCATTTTACATTAAGTATTTCCACTGCATAGTATTTAATTATCAAAGAAATAACATATCATTTAGTCATTTCAACAGGTGGTATGTAAACTGATATCATACCTGCCATGGCTCCAGTTCTTTCAAATTGCCACAGCTGTGTCCTCTGAAAGGCCCTCTGCCTGGCACACAGCGCAGCATGTCATCAAGAGCATATGCCAGTGCATACACAGCCTTGTACACATTGTACTCTGACCTGAGGTTTGAAATGTCCAAAAAATCAATTTCCACATGTTTTAGATCTTCCTGTCCAGTGCATAATGCTCCGCCAGCATCTACCCAACCTATTGGAGGTGGTGCAAATTTACACTGAAATGTGTATTCCCAAAACTGGTTGATCTGAAATATATTCAAAATATGACGAATCTATTTTCAACATAATGTTGAACATAAAAATCCGGAGTCAAATTCCTTGTATGGTCACACGTACTTGGCAAATAAAGCTGATTCTGATTCTGATTCTGATGCGTTAAAAGTACTGACAGTTTAATTACTTTGATTACTAGATCAGATTGCATGATTAAACTCTCACCACGCTGTTTCCATAGCTGTTGTTGTAGCGTAGGTCAGGATGTGTTTGTAAGAGGAATTCTCTGAGGCCTGGGATTTCTCCTCGACGGATGGCGATACCCAGTGTGCCAGCCAGGTATGGCATGAAGTGGGGAGTGTGGAGCGCAGTAGCTGCTGTCCAAGCTTCACTGGCCATCCACTGCAGGCCTGTCACATTCTGCCTCACCACCTGTACATTATAATAAATATAGAAATTCACACTCTCATGCCACTAAAGTTGATTTGACCCTTAAACTCTGCTATCAGGGCCTTTACCAAATAGGATATGTGATGTCTTCAAATAAATATTTATTACAGAATTTATCACTGCTTTACTACTTATAACACACTTTACATAAAAAATTTTACTTCAAACGAAACCTCTTCCATCAGGTTAATCATGTGACTCTCATGTGCAAACACAATGACCACACGAGCTGTAGATTTCTTCATCACGTCCACAACCCTTCTGAATTCATCTTGGTCATTGCCCCATGGCAGAACCTTTAGGTAGGACAAACAACCTCCACCAGACTGAGCCAGGTCAGATTGGAAGGCGCGTGCAGCGTGAAATCCATAGTCATCATCACTGATCAACAGGCCAACCCAAGTCCAGCCAAAGTGTTTCAGAATCTGAATCATAGCACGCACCTGAGTGAACAGAGCGTCAGAAAATGAGTATACAGGCTGAAATATTCTTTCACTGCAAAACCTGCTCAACAGGTTTAACAGTGGACATTGTTTATTTACTGTCTTTTAAATTATTGACTTTTAGCTTTCTGTGAGATCAAACCCCTCAGTGACAAAAAAAAAAAAAAAAAAATGCGACTGGTGTTACTTGCCTGGAAAGCATCACTTGGTATTGTCCTAAAAAAGGATGGGAACTTTTGTCGATCACTCAGGCAGGAACATGTGGCAAAATAACTCACCTGTGAAAGAAGCAGAATTTACATCTTCATTCTCAAGTTTGATTGCTGCATGTTTACAAGTGATATTAAATTTAACACTAATTCAAAATGATGCAAAACCTTAGTGACAAAGTAATGTGAAAAACTTACCATTGGCACTCTGTACAAGCCTAGGACACTGGAAATGGCAATGGAACGAGTAGAAGAAGAATCACCCACAATCCCCACTACTGGAGGGGTTCCAACACAGGTCTCGTCTAACATAAACTGCTCCTCTTGACCACTGACTAAGGACAATGCTGCACGAAATCCGATTCCTACACTGGCACAATTATCATAAAGACTGTATCCCAGAGTCACATTAGGTAGCAGGTTGGAATTTCTGTTAATCTCATCAATAGCAAAGGCCATGGTCAGTGCCCGTCTCAATCCTATAACATCAAAACTAACACACACAAAAACAATACCACTGGTTACTATTGAAAAGCACAGCATATAAGAACTAATGCATAATCTAATTCTGTCAAAATACATTGCACAACAGGGATTGATTTTTGCTGATGACCTTAAAGACTCACCCACGACAAATAGGCTGTTGTGGTTCTGATGTAAAAGACAGCTCAGGAAAAACAGAAAATAAGTGGATCTGGAATAGTCCACCTAGAACCAAATCTCCAGGCTTATACATCCCATTTAAATGAAAACGTCGCTGTAAATGACAGGAGGAGGAAGAAAGAGTGGAGGACTCAGCAGAAGAAACAAACTGATACAACAACATGAAACACACAAGTAAAAGCAAGTTGAAATCTGAAAATGCCCACATGACTTTTTTTCTGTATGCCCCTTTTCTGAGGCAGCTTTATTGCTATGTTAACCCCTTTCTATTGACTTTCATCTTTTAATCTTCAACACAACCCACCAGGGCATAAGGAAAGCTCTGGGCGGGGCCTAAAATCGTGCCATGACAATTTTCCTGCCTCCAAATTGAAGTTATGAATGGCTAAGGTTCAGGTCTCGGGTGTAAGATCGTGTTCAGTATAGTCATTACAGTATGTTTTTATTGTTTTGTTCAAATGTCATATTAAGGGGCCTGATAGATGATATGGACAAAAATATTGGAACACCTGACTTTTACACCAACAAGGACTTTAATTACATCACATTCTTATGACATGTGCAGCTTTGCAGATTTCCACAAGAGTTGTTTGAAAGTTTGTTGAAAGTTTATGTTTGAATCTTTGACCATTCATGCAGTTGAAGTCAGGCACTGATTTTAGATGAAAAGATCTGATTCACAATTAAGTCAGGAGAGACCACTGACAAAGAAAAGTGCATGATATAATTCAAATAAAATTAATGTACTGAGAAGAGCAAAACAGATTTTGACACTTAGACCCCAGCAGGAGGAAGTATCACCTTGGGAAACTCTCTGACTAATGAGATACTTCCATGGGAAGAAGACTACCATTAAAAAAGAAGGTATTCCATAACTGCCTTGCAGTGCTACTCCAGCAGAGACAGAAAGCACAAATAAAAACATTACAGGCTAGTAATACAGGGAGTAAGAACGAAAGCAATACCAGGGCCAAGTGCGAGGCGAAAGTTGAGAAAATAGGAGAGAGCGTGCTATGCAGAGAAGCAGGAAAATACCGAAATGATACAAGGAAAGGCTAGTAATGATACAAGGGAGAAAAGATAATCATAAAGCAGAAGGAAATATATATAAGGAAAATAATGCTGGAGTAATACATGTCACAGGGCTAATGGATGTAAATGCAGAGGAAAAGATGCAGCAGGGTGGCAAATGTCGATGCAGGGAGAGGGCCAAACGATGCAGAAGCAATGCAACAGGAATAATGAATGAAAATGCAGGGGAATAGCATCAGAACATCATGACCTAACTATTCGCACACATTCACACACCAATGGCATGACATCGGGAGCAATTTGGGGTTCAGGTTTCTGCCTTCTAAAAGGAAGTTTTTCCTCGCCACTGTCGCCAAGTGCTTGCTCATGTGGGTTTTGTTGGGTTTCTTTAAAAATCAATTTAAAGACTTTGGTCTAGACCTGCTCTAATTTGAAAGTGACGTGAGACAACTGTTGTTGTGATTTGGCGCTCTTCACTCTGTGTTACCCATCCAGAGGGGCACTTGGAGTATGGATACCTCTGCCTAGGACCATCATCCAGTCCTCCATAAAATACAAATTGACAAGCACAACCTCTTCTTTGACTGGGTTTCCAAAACTATTAGAATACTGTCAATATACATTATATATATAACATAGCATCAGAATCACCTCTCAACCACCAGAGCCCCAACAGGACTAGCTCTTCATTTATGAATCAGGAAAGGGGTTACTGCAAGGTGGATCCTCGAAAGTGAGAACAGGTGAGTGAGTTAATAAGAATAAGGTGACCAAGATGGATCAGAAATATTTTTAGGAAGTGGAAGATATGTGGAGAGTGGAAGTGAAATGGCCTGGGGAAGTGGTGACTGGTGCCCTCCAGTGTGACTGGAGGGCACAGACTGAGGAATAACATCATACTGTGTGGCATCTGATGTTTTGAAACGGGTGGTGGTGGTGGGCGTTACTTATCCATAAGTCCATGTCATCTCCAGACAGGCTACACAGAAATGCTTTTAGTAATATGAAGTTAAACAAATTGTCTTTATTTAAAGAAAGTAACTCATATTTTATTCAGGTGTTCAGTCAGGTGTTTTATCAGATTAATATGGACAAAAATTTCATGTACATTTTTTGGCATCAGCCCCGGTTTCTCAACATGTTAACGTTGCCATTACTGATGACTGACTGCACTTTTGTATTGTGAAGAGAACAAGGACTCGTTCTGTTCACTGAAATTAGGTGCAGCTTTTATGTCTCAATGCCTCGACCCATGATGGCTTTCTTTGTGTTCCTCTCTGGTCTCAGCAGGATAATGTAACATTTGGGTCCAAACAGTGCTACCAGGAGGCCAAAACTGGAGGCCAGGATGGCAAATACCTCCACTGCATCTGCATATTTGCCTGGTGAGCTGACATAAGCAGGGACAAAGGCCACCCACACAGCACAGAAGATCAGCATGCTGAAAGTGATGAGTTTGGCCTCATTGAAACTATCTGGAAGGTTTCTTGCTATAAATGCAATCAGAAAACTGAGGACAGCCAGTGATCCAATATAGCCCAGTAACACTGCAAAACCAACTGTGGACCCTACAACACACTCATAAACAATCTTATCATTGTAGTACTGAGTATTTCTATGAGGAGCTGGTGAGGCAGATACAATCCAGGCAGTACAGATTGCTGCCTGAATAGAAGTGAGAACCATGACTGTCCCTCTCTGCTGCATAGCACCAAACCATTTCAGACTGGCTTCACCTCCTGGTTTGGAGGCCTTGAACACAGCCAGAACCACCATAGTTTTCACCAGGATACATGAGATGCAAAGCACAAAACTGATCCCAAATGCTGCATGTCTCAGCTGGCATGTCCACAGCCTGGGACGACCGATAAACAGCAGTGAACACATGAAACATAACTTAAGTGACAGCAGTAGCTGAAAACTCAGTTCTGCATTGCTGGCGCGTACTATAGGTGTTCTGTGATGATAGATGAAGATGCCGAGGACAACAGCACACATACAGGTGCCCAGCAATGCAGCAGCTGTCAGGCCAATACCCAGAGGTTCATGGTAGGAGAGGAACTCTGTTTCCTTGGGAACACAGTGGTCACGCTGGAGGCTGGGCCAGAAGTCCTCTGGACAACTGGTGCACTCCAATGAGTCTGCGAAAAGAGGAACAGTGTTGGGATGCATGTTATTATATTTTCAAATTGCAATGTTCAGAACTGTATACTAACCAGTCTCATTGCTGATCTTTCCCTCAGAACAAGGGATGCAGTCAAAGCAGCACACAGGTTCCCCTTTCTTTCTGGCCATGCGGGTACCTGGAGGACAGCTCTCACTGCACACTGACCTGGGTGGCTATACAGGAAAAAATCAATATTGTGTTACTCTGCCCTACTGTCCTTGGGCTACAAAGCAGGTGTCTGAAAAATCAGAAGTAACCTTTTTTGATTCAAAGTTCCAGATGATGATGTCTGCATCAATTGAGATTTCTTCACCGTTGAAGGCTGACTCCTTAACCTCACCCACATTCTGAAGTTCAGTGGTTCCATCAGGGAGTAACAGCCAGTTCATGATATCATATATTGGTAAGACATCACCATTCTCATCAAATGACACTTGATCACCAAATGATGTGGTGAAGTTGATCTTTTTCAAATAATACACCAGCTATATGAATATCAGAATAAAAAATAGAGGAAAACCAAAGAGCACAGATTAAAATAGAATTATCTAACATATAATGTGTATGACAACAGTGAACACAGCAGTACCTTTTAAAAGGCGATGAAAGTACATGCTGCACTTATGAACATATATACAAATATAAGATATTAACGAGGCCATATCGTGCTTTTTATGTCTTTCCCTTTCTTTTAATGTGTTTTAGATTTGCACATAAAGCAAGCCAAATGAGTTTATGGATTGTGGATAACACAAGCTGAAGAGATTATCACAGTTTCTGTGAAAAAAATACATCAGTAAATACACCACTTCTAAAACTTTTTAAAGGTAATTACAAGCAGTTGTACAAATGAGACTGTCACCTTTCAAAAACAGCTCTTGAATTTTGAAGGACCACACCTACGGACTGCTGACACCCATGATTGTATTTAACTTGCAATGTTTAGATGGGTGGTGTGTGTCAAAGAACATCCACTTGAATGCCATACAGGTTTCCCTGCAGAACATTGCACTGCAAGCATAGGATTAATTTTATTCACTTCACCTGTCTGTGGTTGTAGCTCTGGTTGATTGGTGTATACACTCACAGGAGGACATGTGAAAGCAATCAGGGCAAGGTTAACAATGAAATTGGTGGTGATTGTGATGTGACTTTGACAAGCACCCAGCAGCTACATTGCTCAGACCTCAAATCTGTATCACTAACAGCAGTGGCCTGGTGGGCAGTGAAGCACAGACTATGCAGATGCAGATCACGTTCCTGTTTGAACATGTGCTTGTACTTTTAGAAGCAGATATTGTGGTGATGTTCATCGTAAAAATGCAGGTAGATTTGGCTTTAGTGATCTCCTCCCTCTAAAAACACCTGCAGAGCTAACAGAATGAAAGGTGCTGATGCGTACTGGCCTGTGGGAGCTCACCAATCAGATCACAAATTAAAAGTATGAACCTGAAAATTGATTCAACATAGCACCTTTAACCACCCACATAATAATAATTTTCACTGGTATTAACCAGCAGTCGAGAGAATACCTTCATTTATTTGCTTGGCAATTTATAAAAAGTATTCTCACTGCATAGTATTTAATCCTACATTCTAAATGCTGTTATCCAGGAATTCAACCTTCAACATTTAATTTAATCAAATTAACAGGTGGCATGTAATCTGATATCATACCTGCCATGGCTCCAGTTCTTTCAAACTGCCACAGCTGTGTCCTCTGAAAGGCCCTCTGCCTGGCACACAACACAGCATGTCATCAAGGGCATATGCCAGTGCATACACAGCCTTGTACACATTGTACTCTGACCTGAGGTCTGAAACATCCATGAACTCAGTCTCCACATTTTCTAGATCTTCCTGTCCAGTGCACAATGCTCCCCCAGCAGCTACCCAACCTGCTGGAAGTGGTGCAAATCTACACTGAAATGTGTATTCCCATAATTGGCTGATCTGAAATATATTCAAATTATGATGAATGTATTCAAAATAATGTGTTAAAAATTCTGCCAGTTTAAGTACTTCAATTTCTAGATCAGATTGTACAGTTAAACTCTCACCATGCTGTTTCCATAGCTGCTGTTGTTGTGTAGGTCAGGACGTGTTTGTAAGAGGAATTCCCTGAGGCCTGGGATTTCTCCTCGACGGATGGCGATACCCAGTGTGCCAGCCAGGTATGGCATGAAGTGGGGAGTGTGGAGCACAGTAGCTGCTGTCCAAGCTTCACTGGCCAACCACTGCAGTCCTGTCACATTCTGCCTCACCACCTGTACATTATAATAAATACAGAAATTCACATTTTTATGCTAATGAAGTTGTGTCTAGTCTGCTTAAATATGAATTACACACAGTTAACAAGTTATCTTGCCTTCTCACTTATGAATGGATGTAATCCTATGTTTCGCACAATTTATGAGCAATTATGCATGTCTTCATAAGTGGAGTTTCACAAAAAGTCTTAATAACTGATTTCACTCTGAAACTCTGCTAACGGGGCCTTTTCTAAATTGAATATTGTACTTTACACTTTACTTTACAATTAAATGTATTTGTCACAGGCCAATGTCATATTGTAACTTTAATATTTCAGTTTGACAAACAAAATCTTAACTTTGACTTTTAAGTTAAGTTAAGTTTCATTTCATGTCCAACCTCTTCCATCAGGTTAATCATGTGATTTTCGTATGCAAACACAATGACCACACGCGCTGTAGATTTCTTCATCACACCGACAATTCTTCTGAATTCATCTTGGTCATTGTCCCATGGCAAAACCTCTATGTAGGCCAGACAACCTCCACCAGACTGAACCAGGTCAGATTGGAAGGATCGTGAAGCATGAAGTCCATAGTCACCATCACTGATCAACAGGCCAACCCAAGTCCAGCCAAAGTATTTTAGAATCTGAATCATGGCACGCACCTGAGTGAATAGATATTGAAAGGATTAGTACACAAGCTGCAATATTCTTTCACTGCAAAACATGCCGAACTGGTTTATGATCGGACCTTTTTAATTATTGTCTTTTAGCTCTCTGTGAGATCAAATAATCCCATCAGCGACAAAAAATGTGACTGTTGTTACTTGCCTGGAAAGCATCACTTGGTATTGTCCTAAAGAAAGATGGAAACTTTTGCTGGTCACTCAGACAAGAACATGTGGCAAAATAACTCACCTGTGAGAAAAACAGACTGTGATGAAGTGTTTGAAGCTCTTTCAACTTGTTAAGGTTGACTACTTCATGTTTACAATTGATATTAAATTTGATACTAATTCAAAATTATGCAAAACCATCCGCAAAAGGAAACACAAAAAACTTACCATAGGCACTCTGTACAAGCCTAAGACACTGGAGATGGCAATAGAACGAGTGGATGAAGAATCACCCACAATCCCCACTACTGGAGGGATTCCAACACAGGTCTCGTCTAACATAAACTGCTCCTCTTGACCACTGACTAAGGACAATGCTGCACGAAATCCAATCCCTAGATCAGCGCAGTTATCATAAAGACTGTATCCCAGAGTCACATTAGGTAGCAGGTTGGAGTTTCTGTTGATCTCATCAATAGCAAAGGCCATGGTCTGTGCCTGTCTGAATCCTAGGATATCAAAACTAACACAAAACATAAAACATGTTACTAGTGAAAAAATTATTTTTGCCAGTTTATGATTTTTGCCACTGTCCTGACAGACTCACCCATAACAAGTAGGCTGATCCGCTTCTAATGTAAATGACAGATCAGGAAAGACAGAAAATAAGTGGATTGGGAACAGCCCGCCTAGAACCACATCTCCAGGCTTGTGCATCGCATTTAAATGAAAACGTCGTTGTAAATGACAGGAGGAGGAAGAAAGATTGGAGGACTCAACATAAGAAAAGAAGGGATACCACCACATGAAATACACAAGCAAGAGTGAGTTCAAATCTAGAAATGCAACCATGATTATTCTACTGTTTACCCCTTTTCTGAGCTCAGTCAGGTTCATTGCTATGTCATCCACTTTCTATTGCCTCACAGCTTTTATTCTTCAGCACCACCCACTAAGGGCACAAGCCAAACTAGGGGCAGGGCCTAAAATCACTAACTACAGTCCCCCACACAAATGCATTTCATCTGATGTCAGAGTGCAGCTGGAGCAGTTGTCCACTAGATGGTGGTATATGGTGAACTGAAACATCTTCTTATCTACGTTTCCTTCTGCTGTACCTGTTTGGTAGATAACTACCGTATCTGTCTGTGACATAATAACTAATCAGATATTAGATATGATCCGTTCTCCAGAAACATAAGTCTAGCACAGGTTATCTCAATAAAGTTTTGTCTGTCTAATTTTCAGTGTTGCTCATCGTAATGTCAGTCAACCTGCTGACACCCCAAGTGAGATACAAAGTAAAAATAGTAACTGCATGAAACCCATAAAGGAGTTTTCTCACTTATTTTAGTGTAATAATTATAAGTGCTTACACATACTCTTCCATGTAGGATGACCTTACTCAGCTTCCCCTTACATAAAGTGATGAGAAAGGAAATAGTTCTTAGATACTATAATAAATTATATTATATTGTGAATTGTTTTTCTTTGGAAACGATTCTGATCTTAATTGACATGTTACCAGAAGTGCTGAGATACACAAGATTAAGAAGCAACAGCATCTCAAATATATTAAGGCTTTATTCTGCACAATTTCTGTAAATGCAAATTGTTTTTCTCCTGTCATGGTCATCACGTAATTTCCCCATTAAAACAGTGTAATCAGTGAATTCTTCTGGAGAAAAAATAGATGAACTGTTTTATTAGTTTGAAAAAAATCTCCTACCTGGAATTCACCCATTACTGATCTAGAAGGGTCCTTGGAGTATGCATGCCAATAATCTGGTCCTCTGTAATATACCAATCTACAAGCACAACCTCTTTCTGACTGGGTTAATTTCCCAAACTATTAATATAATGTCAAAATGTGGTTGTCTGAACTAGAACTCAGGACAATCAGTGTCTGCAGTGTTAGCAAGAAACTCCCACTTTTAGAAGACCACTTCTTGCACATGATCAGGGTCTGACACCCAGAAAACTGCAAGTGACTTCAGGAAGCCTAGTTCTTTGTTTATCAATTAGGAAAGGCATACTGTAGGGCAGATCAGGGGGGATAACAACAGTTGAGTGTGTTGATGAGAAAAAGGTGACCAAGATGGATGTAAAATGTCTTTGGAGCACCAGTAGACAGGTGAAGAGTGGCAGAAAAGGAGCCAGATGAAGTGGAAAATGTGGCTGGAGGGACATAGGGAGGCATAATGCCACAGCTGTGAGAAGCGCTTTGAATTTAGGGGCAAATATAAAAACTGGTGGCTGTACCTTTAAGTTCACATCACCTCCAGATGGTTATACTAATGTCAAATGAATCCAGATCATCTTTATTGAAAGATAGTAACATCTATTTTTTAAAAGATCTTCAGTCAGGTTTTTAATCGGGTTCATTTACAAAGAAATTTCATATTCAGGTATATTCATATTTTCTGCTACGATTAACTGCCTGCATTTTTGTATCTTTCGAATGAAAGGGTACATTCTGTTCTGAGAAATTAAACACGGCTCTTAAGTCTCATGGCCTCGACCCATGATGGCTTTCTTTGTGTTCCTCTCTGGCCTCAGCAGGATTATGTAACATTTGGGTCCAAACAGTGCTACCAAGAGGCCAAAACTGGAGGCCAGGATGGCAAATACCTCCACTGCATCTGCATATTTGCCTGGTGAGCTGACATAAGCAGGGACAAAGGCCACCCACACAGCACAGAAGATCAGCATGCTGAAAGTGATGAGTTTGGCCTCATTGAAACTATCTGGAAGGTTTCTTGCTATAAATGCAATCAGAAAACTGAGAATAGCCAGGGAGCCGATATAGCCCAGTAACACTGCAAAACCAACTGTGGACCCAACTACACACTCATACACAATCTTATCGTTGTGGTATTGAGTGTTTCTATGAGGAACTGGGGAGGCAGATACAATCCAGGCAATGCAGATTGCTGCCTGAATAGAAGTAAGAACCATGACTGTCCCTCTCTGCTGCACAGCACCAAACCACTTCAGACTGGCTCCACCTCCTGGTTTGGAGGCCTTGAACACAGCCAGAACCACCATGGTTTTCACCAGGATACATGAGATGGAAAGCACAAAACTGATCCCAAATGCTGCATGTCTCAGCTGGCATGTCCACAGCGTGGGACGACCGATAAACAGCAGTGAACACATGAAACATAACTTAAGTGACAGCAATAGCTGAAAACTCAGTTCTGAGTTGTTGGCGCGTACTATAGGTGTTCTCCGATGATAGATGAAGATGCCCAGGACAACAGCACACATACAGGTGCCCAGCAACGCAGCAGCTGTCAGGCCAATACCCAGAGGTTCATGGTAGGAGAGGAACTCTGTTTCCTTGGGAACACAGTGGTCACGCTGGAGGCTGGGCCAGAAGTCATCTGGACAACTGGTGCACTCCAATGAGTCTATGAAAGGAGGAACAGTGTTGAGATACATGCTTATATTATATTTCTAAACTGCAATGTTTAAAACTGTATACTAACCAGTCTCATTGCTGATCTTTCCCTCAGAACAAGGGATGCAGTCAAAGCAACACTCAGGTTCCCCTTTCTTTCTGGCCATGCGGGTACCTGGAGGACAGCTTTCACTGCACACTGACCTGGGTGGCTATGGGTGGAGGTGTTAATCAATTTTGTGTTATTCTGCTGCACTTTGAACTACTATAATCATTTATCCATGAGCTCAAAAATAGATGTCCAAGAAACCGTTAGTAACCTTTTTTGATTCGAAGTTCCAGAAGATTTTGTCTGCATCAATTGTGATTTCTTCTCCTTTGAAGGCTGACTTCTTAACTTCACCCACATTCTGAAGTTTAGTTGTTCCATCAGGGAGCCACAGCCAGTTCATGATATCATATATTGGTAAGACATCACCATTCTCATCAAATGACACTTGATCACCAAATGATGTGGTGAAGTTGACTTTATCTAAATAATACACCAGCTGTGTGAATATCAGAATAAAAAATAGAGAAAAAACAAAGAGGACTGATTAAAAGCAGAATTTCGCAATATTATACTATAGCAAACACAGCAGTATCTAGTTTTCAGTCATTTTTTAAACAGTTTTGAAAATGAAACTGCAAGGGCTGTCAGTTCACAGAACATGGGAACCTATAAACACACTAGTTCACCTTTACAGCCTTGTTAAGTTTACACTCCTGCACTTGCAAACTATTCTGATATGAACAACTTTTATACTGTATGGTGTAGTAGGAAGGGAATTCATTTGGGAATAGTTTACAGCTCAGCATTGCATACACAGTTCCAAAATAATAAAGGTGATGTGTGGTGTAAATTTGTGCAGATTGTCTTGTGAAACGACACATACGTAACACTGTCCAGCAGAAAGCACTGCACCTTCTTTGTGGTGCATCTTTTTGTCCTTCACTTCTATGTGTCACTATGTAATCCATCACGGCCTTCAGCCCATTGAAACCTACTGAATCTATCTCTGTAAATGCTGTTGTTATAGGAAGATGTGAAAGATACAAACAAAGCATTGTTTCTGCTGTTGGCTGCAAGAACCAATCCAAAAGGCTTTATCTACTCCCACCAACTAAAGAAGTCATTACCCAGTGGATAACCTTAATGTTTTGGTCGACTTTTGATGGAAATGTCCCCACAATGAAAGAAAAAATGAATTGCGGGTTGGTGAATTTAAAGATTCCATCTGTCTGTACTTCAAACTTGGCACCTGTCATTTTTACAATGTTTCATATTGTTTTACTTTTTATATTTACTGGGTAGTGAAGTTGAGGCTAACGCAGATCACATTCCTGCTTGGACATGCTGAAGTTCTCAGCATAGAAAATTGGCACAACAGAGAATCTTTAACCACCCAGCGGTCAAGACAGTGATTTCATCTGTTTGCTTGCCACTTTATAATCAGTATTCTTACTGCATAGTATTTAATCCTACACTCTAAATGCTAATACACAGGAAACATTCAACATATAATTTCATCAAATAGACAGGTGGCATGTAATCTGATATCATACCTGCCATGGCTCCAGTTCTTTCAAACTGCCACAGCTGTGTCCTCTGAAAGGCCCTCTGCCTGGCACACAGCGCAGCATGTCATCAAGGGCATATGCCAGTGCATACACAGCTTTGTAGATATTATACTCTGGCCTGAGGTTTGAAATGTCCAAAAAGTCATTATCCACATTTTCTAGATCTTCCTGTCCAGTGCACAATGCTCCCCCAGTGTCTATCCAACCTGCTGGAGGTGGTGCAAATCTACACTGAAATGTGTATTCCCAAAACAGGTTTACCTGAAATATATGCAAATTATGATGAATTTATTTTCAAAATATTGATCTGAAATATATTCAAAATACTGTGATATCAATAATTGCATTATTCTTGCCAATACTAGATCAGAATGCAAAGTTAAACTCTCACCATACTACTTCCATAGCTGTTGTTGTTGTGTAAGTCAGGACGTGTTTGTAAGAGGAATTCCCTGAGGCCTGGGATTTCTCCTCGACGGATGGTGATACCCAGTGTGCCAGCCAGGTATGGCATGAAGTGGGGAGTGTGGAGCACAGTAGCTGCTGTCCAAGCTTCACTGGCCAACCACTGCAGGCCTGTCACATTCTGCCTCACCACCTGTGCATTATAATACATATAGAAATTCACACTCCCATGTCACTAAAGTTGTGTCTAGTCCCCTTAATTATGAATAATACACAGTTTACACAATTATCTTACCTTTTCACTTATAAACAGACAAAAATCCTAAGGTTAACACAATTTAGGAGCAACGTTAAGCATATTGTCAAAAACTGAGTTTTGTAAAATGTGTCTTAATAAATTCACTCTCACACTCTTGTGACAGGACCTTTACCAAACAGCAGTTGTGACCTCTGCAATTAAATATATCAGTCAGAGACAACTGTCGCATTGTAAGATTTATCTTTGAGTTTGACAAACAGAATGTTCACTTTTATTATAATATTAGGTTACAATCTTTGTATTTTAAGTTTTATTTCAAGCTCACCTCTTCCATGACATTAATCATGTAACTTTCATGTGCAAACACAATGACCACACGAGCTGTAGATTTCTTCACCACATCTATAATCTTCCTCATTTCACCTTGGTCATTGTCCCAAGGCAAAACCTCCAAATAGGCTAGACAGCCTCCCCCAGACTGAGCCAGGTCAGATTGGAAAGATCGGGCAGCGTGAAGTCCATAGTCATCATCACTGATCAACAGGCCAACCCAAGTCCAGCCAAAGTGTTTTAGAATCTGAATCATAGCACGCACCTGAGAGAATACAGAATGTGGAAGGATTAGAGTACAGGCTGAAATATTCTTTCAATGTTAAACCTGCTCAACAGATTTAATGCTAGACCAGATTTAATTATTGCCTTTCAGCTTTCTGTGAGAGCAAACAATCCCATCAGTACAAAAAATGTGACTGGTGTTACTCATTCAGCACGCTTTGCTTTTTGTTTTTTTGTTTTTTGGGTTTTTTTTTTTTTGCATTTTCATTTTGCTAATATTTTGTCACCTGGAAAGCATCACTTGGTATTGTCCTAAAGAAGGATGGAAACTTTTGCCGGTCACTTAGACAGGAACATGTGGCAAAATGACTCACCTGTCACAGAAACATATTTCACATGTTGAAAACATTCCAAATGGTCACCAGCTCGTTCAGCTTTTTAAAAGTGATTACTTCATGTTTAAAATTGATATCAAGTTTGAATTTCTAGCAGAATTATCCAGAACCATCCTAATAAGGGAGTGTGAAAAACTTACCATAGGTACTCGGTACAAACCTAAGACACTTGAGATGGCAATAGAACGAGTGGAGGAAGCGTCACCCACAATCCCCACTACTGGAGGGGTTCCAACACAGGTCTCATCTAATATAAATTGCTCTTCTTGACCACTGACTAAGGACAATGCTGCACGAAATGAAATCCCTAGATCAGCACAATTATACAGACCATATCCCAGAGTCACATTAGGTAGCAGGTTGGAGTTTCTGTTGATCTCATCAATAGCAAAGGCCATGGTCAGTGCCCGTCTAAATCCTATAACATCAAAACTAGCACAAAAAATACCACTGGTTACTACAGTACACGCTTACTCTACCAACATGTACATGTTGCATAACTGGAGATTTTACAAACAGTTGAATAGAAACTCTAATAATAATAGTAATTCTGGCAAAAGAAGCAGTATGTTTAAAATAGAATAGGATTAATGCACATTTAATTCTTTGAAATTACATTGCACTCAAGGGGCTGATATTCCCCAGTTTCTGCTTTGTGCTGCTGTCCTATCAGACTCACCCCTGACAAGTAGGCTGTTGAGGTTCTGATGTAAAAGACAGGTCAGGCAAGAGAGTAAAAAAGTGGATCTGGAACAGCCCACCTAGAACCAAATCTCCAGGCTTGTGCATCCCATTTAAATGAAAATGACGCTGCAATCGACAGACAGAGGAGGAAAGAGGGGAGGACTCAGCAGAAGAAGCAAAGGGATACAACAACCTCAAATACACAAGCAAGAGCAAGTTGAACTCTAAAAATGCCCACATGACTTTCCTCTCATTTCCCTCTTTTCTGAACCCAGTCAGTCTCACTGGTATGTCAGCCCTTTTCTATTGACTTGCGTCTTTTAATTTTCGTCCCCACCCACCAGGGCAAAAGTAAAACTCTGGGCAGGGCCTAAAATCATTCCATGGCCATTGTCTTAACTCCAAATTTAAATTGTGGATGGCCATAATTATTGAAGTCTATGAAAATGTGCATTATAATCATCAGTGTATTATATATTTGTTATGTTTTAAGTCATATTAAGTGATCTGGGGGTATCAAATTCTACTCATTTTGCAAAAATGAAAAATTATTTCTGTAGTTTTCCCATGATTTGAATCCTCTGGGTTTTTCCTGGGCTCATGCTACACCTTTCCACCAAGTAAATGAAAATTGGACCAGTAGTTTTTTTCTGTATTCCTGCTGACAAACAGATAAACGAAGCAATGAACCGAACCAAATACATGACAAGCATGGCTTAGGTAATTGGTAATGAGTAATTGTTTATACAGGCAAGTGTGTCTGTGTAGGCATCACATTCACTGCATGTGAGCAGTGGATTAAATTTACATCATCTCAAGGCAGGCCACAAATAGATGCTCATGATGATATCAAAAGAAACCTGATTGTCTTTAAATAATATATATTTTATTAAGGTATTCAGTCAGGTGTTTGATCACGTTAATATAAACAGAAATGTCATATTCAGGTACATTTGTTTGGCATCAGCTCTGATTTCACAACTTGTTAATATTGCTATTACTATTAACTGAATGCATTTTTGTATTGTTCAGAGAGAAATGATTTATTCTGCTCAGTGAAGTTAAGCACAGCTTTTATGTCTCATTGCCTCGACCCATGATAGCTTTCTTTGTGTTCCTCTCTGGTCTCAGCAGGATTATGTAACATTTGGGTCCAAACAGTGCTACCAGGAGGCCAAAACTGGAGGCCAGGATGGCAAATACCTCCACTGCATCTGCATATTTGCCTGGTGAGCTGACATAAGCAGGGACAAAGGCCACCCACACAGCACAGAAGATCAGCATGCTGAAAGTGATGAGTTTGGCCTCATTGAAACTATCTGGAAGGTTCCTTGCAATAAATGCAATCAGAAAACTGAGAATAGCCAGGGAGCCGATATAGCCCAGTAACACTGCAAAACCAATTGTGGACCCAACAACACACTCATAAACAATTTTATCGATGTAGTACTGAGTATTTTTATGAGGAACTGGCGAGGCAGATACAATCCAGGCAGTGCAGATTGCTGCCTGAATAGAAGTAAGAACCATGACTGTCCCTCTCTGCTGCATAGCACCAAACCATTTCAGACTGGCTCCACCTCCTGGTTTGGAGGCCTTGAACACAGCCAGAACCACCATGGTTTTTACCAGGATACATGAGATGCAAAGCACAAAGCTGATTCCAAATGCTGCATGTCTCACTTGGCATGTCCACAGCCTGGGACGACCGATAAACAGCAGTGAACACATGAAACATAACTTAAGTGACAGCAATAGCTGAAAACTCAGTTCTGAATTGTTGGCGCGTACTATAGGTGTTCTGCGATGATAGATGAAGATGCCCAGGACAACAGCACACATACAGGTGCCCAGCAATGCAGCAGCTGTCAGGCCAATACCTAGAGGTTCATGGTAGGAGAGGAACTCTGTTTCCTTGGGAACACAGTGGTCACGCTGGGGAATGGGCCAGAAGTCCTCTGGACAACTGGTGCACTCCAATGAGTCTGTGAAAAGAGAGACAGTCTTAAGATACATGTTTATATTATATTTCAAAACTGCAGTGTTTAAAACTGTATACTAACCAGTCTCATTGCTGATCTTTCCCTCAGAACAAGGGATGCAGTCAAAGCAGCACACAGGTTCCCCTTTCTTTCTGGCCATGCGGGTACCTGGAGGACAGCTCTCACTGCACACTGATCGGGGTGGCTAAAGAGGGAGAAAATAATATTGTGTTACTGTGCACCATTTTGCCCTTATAAAATCAGTTAATGGGCTAGGAAACAGGTGTCTGTCAAATCATTAGTTACCTTTTTTGATTCAAAGTTCCAGAAGATTTTGTCTGCATCAATTGTGAGTTCTTCACCCTTGAAGGCTGACTCCTTAACCTCACCCACATTCTGAAGTATAGTTGTTCCATCAGGGAGCCACAGCCAATTCATGATATCATATATTGGTAAGGCATCACCATTATCATCAAATGACACTTCATCACCAAATGATGTGGTGAAGTTGACCTTTTCCAAATAATACACCAGCTGCATGAACAACAGAACAATGGATAGACAATCACCAAAGAGGATATATTAAAAAAGAATTATGCAACATTCAATGTATTTGACCACGGTCAACACAGCAGCACCTAATATTAAGTGACCAAACTGCATACTGCACTTATGAACATATGAAGACATTTAAGAGGTCAAATAATACTTTTCAGGTTTTTCCTTTAATTTTAGTGTGTTTACGGCTTTGCATGTAAAGCAGCATTTGTTTACTTCAATAATAGAGTTTTGGAGGAAAGAGTCCTTTCACCCCAAAAATTAGTTTGTTATTCTTATTAGAATTTTCTTTTCTTTCTTTATCAATGGGTTTATTTTGGATTTCTGAATGAAGGTTTGTGGGAAACACAAACTCAAGTGATTTCACAAATTGTACATTTCTTAAAGAAGGCAATTACTAAGAAGTATGTAAATGAGTCTGCAAAGGTTGTTGGTGATTTTGAATGTCAGTTTACCAAACATGGAAACCCATAAACACACTAGTTCACCTTTACAACCTAATTATGTTACAGTCCTGCACTTGCAAACTATCCTGATATGAACAACTTCCATAATTATGTGTGTATAGTATGGTGTAGTAGGAAGGGAATTAATTTGGAATTAGATTGGCACTTTATGGTAAGTATTCTTTTTGCATAGTATTTAATCCTATACTCTAAATGCTGTTGACCAGGAAACATTCCATTAATCAAATAAACAGGTGCTGTGGAAACTGATATCATACCTGCCATGGCTCCAGTTCTTTCAAATTGCCACAGCTGTGTCCTCTGAAAGGCCCTCTGCCTGGCACACAACGCAGCATGTCATCAAGGGCATATGCCAGTGCATACACAGCTTTGTAGATATTATACTCTGGCCTGAGGTTTGAAATGTCCAAAAAGTCATTCTCCACATTTTCGAGATCTTCCTGTCCAGTGCATAATGCTCCGCCAGTATCTACCCAACCTGCTGGAGGTGGTGCAAATCTACACTGAAATGTGTATTCCCAAAACTGGACTACCTGAAACATATTCAAAATATGATGAATTTATTTTCAAAATGTTATGTTATGTATAAATATTGCATTCCCAAAATAGACTGATCTAAAATACATCCAAAATAATGTCACAAAAATAATTACACTATTCTTGCCTTTACTAGATTATAGTATATGATTAAACTCTCACCACGCTGTTTTCATAGCTGTTGTTGTAGCGTAGGTCAGGACGTGTTTGTAAGAGGAATTCCCTGAGGCCTGGGATTTCTCCTCGACGGATGGCGATACCCAGTGTGCCAGCCAGGTATGGCATGAAGTGGGGAGTGTGGAGCACAGTAGCTGCTGTCCAAGCTTCACTGGCCAACCACTGCAGGCCTGTCACATTCTGCCTCACCACCTGTGCATTATAATACATATAGAAATTCACACTCCCATGTCACCAAAAGTTGTGTCTAGTCCACTTAATTATGAATAATACACAGTTTACAAAATTATCTTACCTTGTTATTTGTACACAGATAAAATCCTAAGGTTAACACAATTTAGGAGCAAAGTTAAACATATTTTGTAAAATGTGTAAAATGTGTCTTAATAAATTCACTCTCACACTCTTGTGACAGGACCTTTACCAAACAGCAGTTGTGACCTCTGCAATTAAATATATCAGTCAGAGACAACTGTCGCATTGTAAGATTTATCTTTGAGTTTGACAAACAGAATGTTCAAACAGAATTGTCAAAAACTGAGTTTTGTAAAATGTGTCTTCATAAATTCACTCTCACATACAGGGCTTTTACCAAACAGCAGTTGTGACCTCTGCAAATTAAATATATCAGTCAGAGACAACTATCATAACATAACATTAATATTTAAGTTTGACAAACAATGTGTTGACTTTTATCACTATAGCAAGCTACAGTCTTTATATTTTCAGTTTTATTTCAAGCCCACCTCGTCAACGATGCTGATCACGTAACTCTCATGTGCAAACACAATGACCACACGAGCTGTAGATTTCTTCATCACATCCACAATCCTTTTAATTTCATCTTGGTCATTGTCCCAAGGCAAAACCTCCAAATAGGCCAAACAACCTCTACCAGACTGAGCCAGGTCAGACTGGAAGGATCGGGCAGCATGAAATCCATAGTCATCATCACTGATCAACAGGCCTACCCAAGTCCAGCCAAAGTGTTTTAGAATCTGAATCATAGCACGCACCTGAGAGAATACAGAATGTGAAAGGATTAGAGTACAGGCTGAAATATTCTTTCCATGAAAACCTGCTCAGCAGGTTTAACATTAGACCTGGTTTAATTATTGCCTTTTAGCTTTCTGTGAGAGCAAACAATCCCATCAGTGACAAAAAATGTGACTGTTGCTACATGTGTTTGGCATGCACTGTTTTTTGCATTTTCTTTTTGCTGATATTTGCTCACCTGGAAAGCATCACTTGGTATTGTCCTGAAGAAGGATGGAAACTTTTGCCGGTCACTCAGACAGGAACATGTGGCAAAATAACTCACCTGTTAAAGAAACAGGTTTCACATGTTGAAAACATTCCAAACGTTCACCAGCTCGTTCAGCTTTTTAATAAGAAATTTGAATTCATATCAAAATGAACTAAAACCATCCTGAAAAGGTAATGTGAAAAACTTACCATGGGCACTCTGTACAAACCTAAGACACTGGAGATGGCAATAGAACGAGTAGAAGAAGAATCACCCACAATCCCCACTACTGGAGGGGTTCCAACACAGGTCTTGTCTAATACAAACTGCTCCTCTTGACCACTGACTAAGGACAATGCTGCACGAAATCCAATCCCTAGATCAGCGCAGTTATCATAAAGACTGTATCCCAGAGTCACATTAGGTAGCAGGTTGGAGTTTCTGTTGATCTCATCAATAGCAAAGGCCATGGTCTGTGCCCGTCTAAATCCTATAAGATCAAAACTAACAAAAAAAATACAACTGGTTACGACTGAAAAATGCAGCATGTAATAACTCTGCCAATATGTACATGTTGCACAACTACAGATTTTACAAACAGTTAAGACAGTTGAATAGTAACAGTTATGACATTATAAGCAGTGTGTGTAAAATAGAATAGATTGATGCACATCTAATTCTTTGAAATTACATTGCAGTAAAGGCATTGATTTTACCCAGTTTTTGCTCTTTGCTGCTGTTCTGACAGGCTTACCCACGACAGGTGGGCTGTTGTGGTTCTGATGTAAAAGACAGGTCAGGAAAGATGGTAAATAAGTGGATCTGGAACAGCCCGCCTAGAACCAAATCTCCAGGCTTGTGCATCCCATTTAAATGAAAACGTCGCTGCAACCGGCAGACGGATGAAGGAAGAGGGGAGGACTCAGCAGAAGATACAACAGGATACAACAACATGAAACACACAAGCAAGAGCAAGTTGAACTCTAAAAATGCCCACATGACTTTCCTCTCGTTTACCCCTTGTCTGAACCCAGTCAGTCTCACTAGTATGTCATCCCCTTTCTGTTTACTTGCATCTTTTAAACTTCAACACCACCCACTAGAGCATAAGCAAAACTCTGGGCAGGGCCTAAAATCATTCCATGGCATAATCCAAAATTGCATGTGTAAGCAAACCCCACTGAGAAAAGCACAAACTGGCCCTTAATGTCTGCAAAAAAAAATAATAGATTTTAATCAAATGAGTCTGAGATCACTTTATTGTCATTGTACACAAGGCAACTGAAATTTTTTCACAATAACCTACCAAAGGTACAGTCCTGAGCTCAAATGCATTTCATCGGAGAGGTCAGAGTGCAGCTTCCCCTGCATTGCTGTGCCCCTGAAGCACCTTTCCACTAGATGGTGGTATATGGTGAAATAAAACATCTTCCTATCTATTTTTCATTGCGTTGTGCTCGTCTAACAATTGATGATTCTCTGTCTGGCACTTAATAACATACCAGGTATTAGATATAATCAGCTCTCCAGAAACATAGTCCATTACAGGGTACCCTATTGAAGTTTTGTGTGTCTGATTTTCAGTGTTGTAGATTGGCTCAGTGAAGTGTTAGTCAAATATTCATATGCATGTCAACCGGAAACAAGTAATAAAGTGCAACATGGTAACTGCATGAAACCTGTAAAGGAGAATTAATTATTTATTATATATATAAGTATAATAATATTGAGGTGCTTACAAACACTCTTCCGTGAAGATGAACTTATTCAGCTTCCTTTGGGTCAAAGTGTTGAGAAAGGAGACTGCAATAACTTGTTGCAGCAGAAAATACAATGCTGTTGTTTTTCTTTGGAAACTATTCTAATCCTCTTCAGCCAGGGAGGACGGGGCCAAACAAATTCTGCTCATTCGGCAAAAATGAAAAATAATTTCTGTATTCAGTTTTTGATTTGGTTCCTCTGGGTTTTTCCATTGCCCACACTACACAAGTCCATCAAGTTTCATGAAAATTGGACCAGTAGTTTTTCCTGTAATCCTGCTGACGAACAGCTAAACAAACCAATGAACCAGACCATAATGCATGCATAACCATCTTGGTTTAGCTTTAGACATGTTGGCAATGGATTATTATTATTTTTTTTTTTTTTTCGAATAAGTGGCTCAGAAGCACCTGCGCAAGCATTATAGGTTGGGAAAAAGCAGCATCTGCAATGCTAGCATGGAACAAGAAAGACCATTCCTTGCATAAGCCCATAACCCCACATTCCGAAAAATGCAAGCTTTGATAGGAAGCATAGCTCTTCCCTTATGAGTTGTGAAAGGGGTTCCTGCAGGGTAGATCAAGGGAAGTGGTGATGGTGGACAGTTTTAGGTATCTGGGTGTCTATCTCAAAAATAAATTGGACTGGACACATAACATCGATGCCCTGTAGGGCCAAATATATCACATGTTGTGACATTTGATATTTGTAAACTTAGAGGCTGAGGGAAACTTTCTGAATTTGGGAGCAATGTAAGAACTGGTGGGTATATCTTGAAGTCCACATCACCTCCAGATGGGTCACGAAAAAAATGCTAATGATCATGTCAAATGAAACCAGATCTTTATTTAAAGAATGTAACATTGATTTTAATAAGATGTTTAGATGATTTCATAATCAAGTATATTTGTTGAACATCAGCTGTGCTTTTTTAACATGTTAACATTTTTTTGACAATTAACTGCTTGAATTTTTGTATTATTTACAAAAATTGATTAATTGTGTTTAATGAAATTAAGCGCAGCTTTTATGTCTCAATGCCTCGACCCATGATGGCTTTCTTTGTGTTCCTCTCTGGTCTCAGCAGGATTATGTAACATTTGGGTCCAAACAGTGCTACCAAGAGGCCAAAACTGGAGGCCAGGATGGCAAATACCTCCACTGCATCTGCATATTTGCCCGGTGAGCTGACATAAGCAGGGACAAAGGCCACCCACACAGCACAGAAGATCAGCATGCTGAAAGTGATGAGTTTGGCCTCATTGAAACTATCTGGAAGATTCCTTGATATAAATGCAATCAGAAAACTGAGGACAGCCAGTGATCCAATGTAACCCAATAACACTGCAAAACCAATTGTGGACCCAACAACACACTCATAAACAATCCTATCATCGTAGTACTGAGTGTTTTTATGAGGAGCTGGTGAGGCAGATACAATCCAGGCAGTGCAGATTGCTGCCTGAATAGAAGTAAGAACAATGACTGTCCCTCTCTGCTGCATAGCACCAAACCATTTCAGGTGGGCTCCACCTCCTGGCTTGGAAGCCTTGAACACAGCCAGAACCACCACAGTTTTTACCAGGATACATGAGATGCAAAGCACAAAGCTGATCCCAAATGCTGCATGTCTCACTTGGCACGTCCACAGTGTGGGACGGCCGATAAACAGCAGTGAACACATGAAACATAACTTAAGTGACAGCAATAGTTGAAAACTCAGTTCTGAGTTGTTGGCGCGTACTATAGGTGTTCTGCGATGATAGATGAAGATGCCCAGGACAACAGCACACATACAGGTGCCCAGCAACGCAGCAGCTGTCAGGCCAATACCCAGAGGTTCATGGTAGGAGAGGAACTCTGTTTCCTTGGGAACACAGTGGTCACGCTGGAGGCTGGACCAGAAGTCCTCTGGACAACTGGTGCACTCCAATGAGTCTATGAAAAGAGGAACAGTCTTGTGATAGATGTTTATATCATATTTCTAAACTGTAGTATTAAAAATTGAATACCAACCAGTCTCATTGCTGATCTTTCCCTCAGAACAAGGGATGCAGTCAAAGCAGCACACAGGTTCCCCTTTCTTTCTGGCCATGCGGGTACCTGAAGGACAGCTCTCACTGCACACTGACCGGGGTGGCTATACAGGAAAAAATCAATATTGTGTTTTTCTGCCCTACTTTCATTGGGCTACAAAACAGGCACCTGAAAAGTCATTTGTCACCTTTTTTGATTCAAAGTTCCAGAAGATTTTGTCTGCATCAATTCTGAGTTCTTCACTTTTGAAGGCCGACTTCTTAACTTCACCCACATTCTGAAGTTTAGTTGTTCCATCAGGAAGCCACAGCCAGTTCATGATATCATATATTGGTAAGGCATCACCATTCTCATCAAATGTCACTTGATCACCAAATGATGTGGTGAAGTTGACCTTTTCCAAATAATACACCAGCTACATGAATATCAGAATAATGGATGGAGTAAAAAGAAAGAGGAATGATTTCAAAAGAATTATACAACATCCAATTTATTTCACTTTAGTGAACACAACAGTACCTATTAAGTGATCAAACTACATACTGCATATATGAACATATGAAGACATTAAAGAGGATATTATCGTGCTTTTTAGGGTTTTCCTTTTCTTTTAGTGTTTTTATAGCTTTACATGCAAATGGTAAATGTGCAGCTAGACTCAGCTTGGTCCCTCTAAAAACACCCGCAAAGTGAACAGAATCAAAGTTGCTGATGCCTTAAGACCTGTGAGACCTCAACAATCAAAGCACAATTCAAAATTTTGAACATGAAAATTGACACTATATAGCATCTTTCACCACCCACCTACTAATTCTGGTCACTGGTATTAACCATCATCTATATGATGGGTATTCTCACTGCAAACTATGTAATCCTATATTATAAATGTTTATATCCAGGAAACATTCAACATATTACTTATTCAAATAAGCAGGTGCTGTGGAAACTGATATCATACCTGCCATGGCTCCAGTTCTTTCAAACTGCCACAGCTGTGTCCTCTGAAAGGCCCTCTGCCTGGCACACAGTGCAGCATGTCATCAAGGGCATATGCCAGTGCATACACAGCCTTGTACACATTGTACTCTGACCTGAGGTCTGAAACATCCAAGAACTCAGTCTCCACACTTTCTAGATCTTCATGTCCAGTGCATAATGCTCCGCCAGTGTCTACCCAGCCTGATGGAGGTGGTGCAAATTTACACTGAAATGTGTATTCCCAAAACTGGTTTACCTGAAATATATTCAATATAATGGGAAGTAAATTAATGTATTTTTTTTCAATTTCTAGATCAGATTGCATGATTAAACTCTCACCACGCTGTTTCCATAGCTGTTGTTGTTGTGTAGGTCAGGATGTGTTTGTAAGAGGAATTCCCTGAGGCCTGGGATTTCTCCTCGGCGGATGGCGATACCCAGTGTGCCAGCCAGGTATGGCATGAAGTGGGGAGTGTGGAGCACAGTAGCTGCTGTCCAAGCTTCACTGGCCATCCACTGCAGGCCTGTCACATTCTGCCTCACTACCTGCGCATTATAATAAATACAGAAATTCACACTCCCATGCAACAAAAAGAGTGTCTAGCCTTGTTAAATACACAGTGTACCCAGTTATTTTTACTCCTCATTCATGAAAGGATGTAATTTTATATTTTACACAATTTATGAGCAAAGCCGTACATATCATCATGAATGGAGCAAAATTTGTATTAATAACTGATTTCAGGTGTTTTCACACACAAAAAGTCAGAGCTATTAGTCTCTACTTCTTGCCCATATGTGAACACATCAAATTAACTAAGATTCCCCTGAAGCGAACCGCAGTGAAACCATCTCCTGAGATGGCAAGTGGAGGAGGAATTTCCTCAGTCGCTTTTTGTGTTTACATGAAATTTGAACAATTCTATTTTCTTTATGTCTAAGGCAAATATAGCAGCTGCCATTTTCTTCCAAGTGACAGTTACCCATAATCCAAAGCAGCAAATGTCTGAGATGTCTGGAGGAAGTACAGCATGATTAGAAAGAGGGCTGAGGCCTCATCAGAGCTGAAGAGGACCAGAAAGAGAACTGAGCCCGCTTTCAAATAAACACGTAATGTGAGAGCAAAAATAACTGTGTCCTTTTCTGTTGGTCTACTTTTTGGTCCACTTTAAGAGGACTAAGTTTGGTTCATTTAAAAAGGATTATAAGCATTACATACACTAAACCTCTGCTAAAAGGGCTTTTAAAAAAAGCAAAATTGACAACTTCAATTAAATATGTTTGTGATGAGCCAACTTTCAGTTTGTCCAAAATACGTTTACTTTTATCACAATAGCAAGTTACAATCTATTTATTATAAGTTTTATTTAATATCCAACCTCTTCCATCAGGTTAATCATGTGACTCTCATGTGCAAACACAATGACCACATTTGCTGTAGATTTCTTCATCACACCGACAATCCTCCTTATTTCATCTTGGTCATTGCCCCAAGGCAAAACCTCCAAATACGCCAGACAACCTCTACCAGACTGAACCAGGTCAGATTGGAAGGATCGTGCAGCATGAAGTCCATAGTCATCATCACTGATCAACAGGCCAACCCAAGTCCAGCCAAAGTGGTCTAGAATCTGAATCATAGCACGGACCTGAGTGAATACAGAATGTGAAAGGATGAGAGTACAGGCTGAAATATTCTTTCAACTGAAAACCTGCTCAGCATTAGACCTGGTTTAATTATTGCCTTTCAGCTGTCTGTGAGATCAAACAATCCCATCAGTGACAAAAAATGTGACTGTTGCTACACACGTTTGGCATGCACTGTTTTTTTGTGTTCTCTTTTCGCTGATATTCCCTCACCTGGAAAGCATCACTTGGTATTGTCCTAAAGAAGGATGGAAACTTTTGCCGGTCACTCAGACAGGAACATGTGGCAAAATAACTCACCTGTAAAAGAAACAGATTTCACATCTTGAAAAGATTCCAAACGGTCACCAGCTTGTTCAGCTTTTTAAGGGCGATTACTTTTTCTTTAAAATTAATAATAAATTTGAATTTATATCAAAATAATCCAAAACGATCCTAATAAGGTAATGTGAAAAACTTACCATAGGCACTCTGTACAAACCTAAGACACTGGAGATGGCAATAGAACGAGTAGAAGAAGAATCACCCACAATCCCCACTACTGGAGGGGTTCCAACACAGGTCTCGTCTAACATAAACTGCTCCTCTTGACCACTGACTAAGGACAATGCTGCACGAAATCCAATCCCGATGCTGAGACAGTTATCGTAATGACTGTATCCCAGAGTCACATTAGGTAGCAGGTTGGATTTTCTGTTGATCTCATCAATAGCAAAGGCCATAGTCTGTGCCTGTCTGAATCCTAGAACATCAAAACTAACACACATAATATCACCGGTTACTGCTGGAAAAATATAACATAGAAAACTTTGTCAACAAGTACACATTGCACGACTACAGATTTTACAAACAGTTAAGACAGTTGAATAGTAACAGTTACTACAAAATAAGCAATATGTTTGAATAGTAATATATGATCATAAAAAATGAATTTCACCAAGGGGACTGATTTTTCCAGTTTCTGCTCTTTGCTGCTGTCCTAACAGACTCACCCACGACAGGTGGGCTGTTGTGGTTCTGATGCAAACGACAGGTCAGGAAAAACAGTAAAGAAGTGAATCTGGAACAGCCCACCTAGAACCAAATCTCCAGGCTTGTGCATCCCATTTAAATGAAAATGTCGCTGTAACTGGCAGGAGGAGGAAGAAAGAGGGGAGGACTCAGCATAAGAGAAAAAGGGATACAACCACATGAAACACACAAGCAAGTGCAAGTTGAACTCTAAAAATGCCCACATGACTTTCCTCCTGTTTACCCCTTTTCTGAGCCCAGTCAGTCTTACTGGTATGTCATACCCTTTCTACTGACTTTTAATTGTTAACACCACCCACCAGGGCATAAGCAAAACTAGGGGCAGGGTCTGAAATCCCTGAACGGCCATATTCCTAACACCAAAATGTAAGTTGTGGATGGCTGTAATGACTGAGGTCTAAAAAATGCCCATCATAATTATTACTGTATCATGTGTTTATTATTATTTTAGTCATTTTATTTTAAGTCATATTAAGTGATCTGATATACTGTACATCATACCTGAAATTGTAGATAAGGTAGGACTTTTAATCCTTTGACAAGACATCTACTTGCATTTGCTTTACATAAAAGCTTCTTCGGAATCAATCTGCAGTTTAACACCTGATCAGATGAATATGTGTCTCAGACCACCCCCTTTGTAATGAATTTAATTCAAAATTTGCATGTGTGATGAAGTCAAATGACCAAAAGTAGAAATCAACCCTCAGTGTGTGCATTTTGCCATCAAAAAGAGTTTATTCAATTGAATCTGAGATCACTTTATTGTAATTGTACACAAGACAGCTGAAATTTGCTTTTTCACACTGACCTACCAGTTACATATAACTACAGCCTCCCACACAAATGCATTTCATTGGAGAGGTCAGAGTGTAGCTTCCCCTGCATTGTTGTGCCCAACGGAGCAGTAGTCCACAAGATGGTGGCATATGGTGAACATAAATCACCTTCCTATCTATTTTTCATTGGTCTGTGCCTGTTTGATGGATGACTATTGTATCTCTCTGGCACACAATAACTTGTCAGAGATTAGATATGATCAGTTATCCTGAAACACACATCCAGTACAGGTTTCTCGATTAAAGTTTTGTCTGTCTAATTTTCAGTCTAGAAATCTTGAAATATTCATGTGCATGGCAACCTGCTGACACGCACAACGAGATACAAGTAATAAATACAACATAACTGCATGAAATGTGTAAAGGAGTTTTGATTACCGATTTTAGTATAATTATTGTCAGTGCTTACATATACTCGTTCATGCAGGATGACTTCAACTTCCCTGTACATAAAGCAATAACAAAGGGAACAGTTTTTAGAGATTGCAATAACTTGCTCCGGCAGTGAAGACAAGGTGAGTTTTTTTTCCTTTGGTAACTATCCTGATCTTAATGGCATGTCATCAGAAATACTGAGCCCAACCCCTAATTTTTTAAGCATTTTTGAAAAGTGTGTAGTATATCTTTAAGTCCAAATCCCCAAATAGGTAACGAATAAATGCTCATAATAATGTCAAATGAATCCAGATTGCTTCTATTCAAAGAAAGGAAGATATATTTTAAATCAATTATTTAGTAAGATGTTTAATCAGATTAACATACAAAGAGAATTCTTTTTCAGGGACATTCAGGGGCATGAGCTCTGCTGTCTAAACATATTTTAACATTAACTGCCTCCATTTTGTGCTATTTAGAAAAAGAGAACTCATCCTGTTCAGTGAAATTAAGTGTATCCTTTATGTCTCAACACCTCGACCCATGATGGCTTTCTTTGTGTTCCTCTCTGGTCTCAGCAGGATAATGTAACATTTGGGTCCAAACAGTGCTACCAGGAGGCCAAAACTGGAGGCCAGGATGGCAAATACCTCCACTGCATCTGCATATTTGCCTGGTGAGCTGACATAAGCAGGGACAAAGGCCACCCACACAGCACAGAAGATCAGCATGCTGAAAGTAATGAGTTTTGCTTCATTGAAACTATCTGGGAGATTCCTTGCAAGAAATGCAAACAAGAAGCTTAGGATGGCCAGTAAGCCAATGTAACCCAGTAAAACTGCAAAACCAACTGTGGACCCAACTACACACTCATAAACAATCTTATCGCTGTGGTACTGAGTGTTTTTGTGAGGAACTGGGGATGCAGATACAATCCAGGCAGTGCAGATTGCTGCCTGAATAGAAGTAAGAACCATGACTGTCCCTCTCTGCTGCATAGCACCAAACCACTTCAGACTGGCTCCACCTCCTGGTTTGGAGGCCTTGAACACAGCCAGAACCACCATGGTTTTCACAAGGATACATGAGATGCAAAGCACAAAGCTGATCCCAAATGCTGCATGTCTCAGCTGGCATGTCCACAGCGTTGGACGACCGATAAACAGCAGTGAACACAGGAAACATAACTTAA
Organism: Scatophagus argus; assembly: GCF_020382885.2. Lineage (NCBI taxonomy): Eukaryota > Metazoa > Chordata > Actinopteri > Scatophagidae > Scatophagus > Scatophagus argus. The sequence continues at coordinate 17,909,726 of NC_058497.1, read as the reverse complement.
GTGACAACAGTAGCTGAAAACTCAGTTCTGAGTTGTTGGCGCGTACTATAGGTGTTCTGCGATGATAGATGAAGATGCCCAGGACAACAGCACACATACAGGTGCCCAGCAATGCAGCAGCTGTCAGGCCAATACCCAGAGGTTCATGGTAGGAGAGGAACTCTGTTTCCTTGGGAACACAGTGGTCACGCTGGAGGCTGGGCCAGAAATCCTCTGGACAACTGGTGCACTCCAATGAGTCTATGAAAAGAGAGACAGTCTTGAGATACATGTTTATATCATATTTTCAAACTGTAGTATTAAAAATTGAATACCAACCAGTCTCATTGCTGATCTTTCCCTCAGAACAAGGGATGCAGTCAAAGCAGCACACAGGTTCCCCTTTCTTTCTGGCCATGCGGGTACCTGGAGGACAGCTCTCACTGCACACTGACCTGGGTGGCTATACAGGAAAAAATCAATAATGTGTTTTTCTGCCCTACTTTCATTGGGCTACAAAACAGGCAGCTGAAAAGTCATTTGTAACCTTTTTTGATTCAAAGTTCCAGAAGATTTTGTCCGCATCAATTGTGAGTTCTTCACCTTTGAAGGCTGACTCCTTAACCTCACCCACATTCTGAAGTTTAGCTCTTCCATCAGGGAGCCACAGCCAGTTCATGATATCATATATTGGTAAGGCATCACCATTCTCATCAAATGACACTTGATCACCATATGATGTGGTGAAGTTGATCTTTTCCAAATAATACACCAGCTATATAAATATCAGAATAATGGATAGAGAAAAACCAAGGAGCACATGTTAATGGAATTAAAGAACATATAATGTACATGACTATAGTGAACACAGCAGCACCTAGTATTCAGTAATAAAGCTGTATACTGCATTTATGAACATACAAAGATTAAAAATTAATTTGGCCAGATCATGCTTTTCAGGTTTTTCTTTCTTTTTTTTATGGCTTTGCATGTCCAACTTCTCCAAATCTGCACAATGGAAATAGAGATATTTGCAGGAATGAGTCGTAAAATCAGAAAATGGGTTATTTTTATACATCCAGTTCCAGTTGTCTTGAAATCAGTAAGTTTTTAGTTAGATGTCTGAAATAATTTTTGTGCATAACAAAAGCTGAAGAGGTTTTCACATATTCTGTTCCACAAAGTACATTAGTAAATACCTGACTTGTGAATTTTTACGGTTTTACGTCTCTGAAAAAACGTTATGGCTAAATGAGACTACAGAGAACAATCACTGTGACCATGCTGATCATCTAAACCAAAATACGCACTGTAGTTCCCCTTTACAGCTTTGTTGTATTTATACTCATGCTTTTGCAACGTATTCCAAAACAAACTTTCTAACTATAGAAAAGACTGTACATTATTGTGTATGATGTTGATGATGTATGTTGTTGATATTGTTATGATCTGACCATCATGTAGTTTGTTAAGAGCCTCATGTTGGCTTTTTCTTGCAGTATGGTGATTGTATTTATGGTCCATAAATAATATCTTGTCCTTGTATGTTCACTCATACAAGGACTTTGTATGTAACATGTAAGCACCGTAAATGCTCATTTGCCACAGAGGTTATTTTCAAGAATTATCAATACTCCAATGGAAAAAATACACATTTTAATTCATTTGTTCATTTAGTTTTCTCAGATGGAACCAGGGAGATGGTTACTTTTGGGTTTGCTTAGTAAAAATGTCATGTACTATGTATGTACTACGTAATGCAGTATAACCAGCTAGGAGACAGTGCTTCAGCCAGTGGATTGCTCTGCCCACTGAAGCCTGCTGAATCTACCTGCTGTGTTGCTGTTACTGTAAGAAGATGTAGAAGATAAAAGCAAATGCAAAAGATTAGTGTAGTGTCTGCAGTTCATTATGGTTCATGTTTTGGTAGAGGTCCCCAACTCTAAAGAGTAGAAGAGGTATCGAAACACAAAAACAGAGAAGGTGTGATTGCAGCACACACAATATTCTCATAGGAGAGTATTTAATGCCATACTCTAACTGCTATACTACAAGAAACATTCAACAACATGAGTTAGATTTAGTTGGGATGTAAACTGATATCATACCTGCCATGGCTCCAATTCTTTCAAATTGCCACAGCTGTGTCCTCTGAAAGGCCCTCTGCCTGGCACACAGTGCAGCATGTCATCAAGAGCATATGCCAGTGCATACACAGCCTTGTACACATTGTACTCTGGCCTGAGGTTTGAGATGTCCAAAAACTCATTATCAACATTTTCGAGATCTTCCTGTCCAGTGCATAATGCTCCGCCAGCATCCACCCAATCTGCTGGAGGTGGTGCAAATCTACACTGAAATGTGTGTTCCCAAAACTGGTTGATCTGAAATATATTCAATATAATGAGATGTAAATTAATGCATTTTTGTTTCAATTTCTAGATCAGATGGCATGATTAAACTCTCACCACACTGTTTCCATAGCTGTTGTTATGATGTAGGTCAGGACGTGTTTGTAAGAGGAATTCCCTGAGGCCTGGGATTTCTCCTCGACGGATGGCGATACCCAGTGTGCCAGCCAGGTATGGCATGAGTTCGGGGGACTGGAGCACAGTAGCTGCTGTCCAAGCTTCACTGGCCATCCACTGCAGGCCTGTCACATTCTGCCTCACCACCTGCACATTATAATAAATATAGAAATGTCATGTCTGGTCTTCTAAATTTAACATTGACAATATACATTTATATTATCACAAATGTAGTTTTGCGAAATTGGTTTAAATAACTTATCTCATTCTAAAATTCTGCTGACAGGGCCTCAACCAAGATTTAGATTTAATTTTTTAAATTAATTTTCACAGGCCAATATCATATTGTAACTTTTATCTTTCAGTTGCACAAACAAAATGTTGAGTTTTGTCACCATATTAAATTAAACTTAAGCTTTATTGCAAGCTCACCTCTTCCATGACATTAATCATGTAACTCTCATGTGCAAACACAATGACCACACGAGCTGTAGATTTCTTCATCACATCCACAATCCTTTTCATTTCATCTTGGTCATTGTCCCAAGGCAAAACCTCTATATAAGCCAGACACCCTGCACCAGACTGAACCAGGTCAGATTGGAAGGATCGGGCAGCATGAAGTCCATAGTCATCATCACTGATCAACAGGCCAACCCAAGTCCAGCCAAAACTGTCTAGAATCTGAATCATAGCACGCACCTGAGTGAATACAGAATGTGAAAGGATGAGAGTACAGGCTGAAATATTCTTTCTATGGAAAACCTGCTCAACAGATTTAACAATAGACCTTGTTTAATTATTGCCTTTCAGCTTTCTGTGAGAGCAAACAATCCCATCAGTGACAAAAAATGTTTGGCATGCATTGTTTTTTGCCTTTTCTTTTTGCTGATATTTGGTCACCTGGAAAGTATCACTTGGTATTGTCCTGAAGAAGGATGGAAACTTTTGCCGGTCACTCAGACAGGAACATGTGGCAAAATAACTCACCTGTGAAAGAAACAGACTTTACATCTTGAAAACATTCCATACTTTTGCTTTAAACTTTTTAAAGTAAATCAACTCATAGTTACAAATGACATCAATTTTGAAATTAAACCAAGACTATCTAAAATCATCATTAGATGGTTATGAGTGTAAAACTTACCATGGGCACTCTGTACAAACCTAAGACACTGGAGATGGCAATAGAATGTGTAGAAGAAGAATCACCCACAATCCCCACTACTGGAGGGGTTCCAACGCAGGTCTCGTCTAACATAAACCGCTCTTCTTGACCACTGACTGACAACAATGCTGCACGAAATCCAATCCCTACACTGACACAATTATCATATAGACTGTATCCCAGAGTCACATTAGGTAGCAGGTTGGAGTTTCTGTTGATCTCATCGATAGCAAAGGCCATGGTCAGTGCTCGTCTCAATCCTATAACATCAAAACTAACACAAAAAATACCACTGGTTACTACTGAAAAATACAGCATACATCAAGCCTTCCAACAGGCACATGTCACACGCCTACAGATTTTGCAAACAGTTATGACAGCTGAATAGTAGCAATTATTACAAAATAAACAGTATTACAAAATAAACAATATGTTTATGTTTAGTTTTCACAGTTTCTGCTCTTTGCTGCTGTCCTGACAGACTCACCCACGACATGTAGGCTGTTGTGGTTCTGATGTAAAAGACAGGTCAGGAAAGACAGTAAAGAAGTGAATCTGGAACAGCCCACCTAGAACCAAATCTCCAGGCTTGCGCATCCCATTTAAATGAAAATGTTGCTGTAACTGGCAGGAGGAGGAAGAAAGAGGGGAGGACTCAGCAGAAGAAAGGATGGGATACCATAACATGAAATATACAAGCAAGAGGAAGCTGAACTCTAAAAATGCCCACATGATTTTCCTCTTGTTTTCCTCTTTTCTGAGTCCAGTCAGTGGTGTGTCAACCCCTTTCCACTGATTTGCAGCTTTTAATTTTTAACAACACCCATCAGGGCATAAGCAAAACTCTGGGCAGGGCCTAAAATCGCCCTATGGCTCTTTTCCTAATCCCAGTCTGAAGTTGTGGATGGCCGTAATGATTGAGGTCTATGAAAATGTGCGTTTTAGTCAAATTATCCATCCATCCATTTTCTATACCGCTTATCCGTCAGGGTCGCGGGGGAGCTGGAGCCTATCCCAGCTGAATACAGGCGAGAGGCGGGGTACACCCTGGACTGGTCGCCAGTCAATCGCAGGGCCAACACACAAAGACAGACAACCACACACTCACACTTAGGGGCAATGTAGATTAGCCAATTAACCTAATGTGCATGTTTTTGGTATTGTGGGAGGAAGTCGGAGTACCAGGAGAAAACCCACGCAGGCACAGGGAGAACATGCAAACTCCACACAGACGGGCTCATACAAGGACCCAAACCCAGACCGGAATTCGACCCTTGAACCCTCTTGCTATGAGGCGACAGTGCTAACCACTGCACCACCGTGTTTAGTCAAATTATGCCTCCATTATTTTCTTTCTTTATTTATTTTATTTATAATGTCATATTAAGTGGTCTGATACATGTATATCTGCCTATGTTATGTTGTAGATTAAGAAGATACATTAAACCTTTCTACAAGACTTGTACACTCTACTTGAAAGATCCCCTTTAATTATTAAGTTCAGTAACTGAACAGAAAAGTAGGCGCATCAGAAGAGCCACTTTTTACTGAATACAATCCCAAATTTGTGTGTGTGACAAGCATATCCAAATCTTCTTATCAAATACACAAATTAGCCATGGGTTTGCATTATTCACCATTAATTAAATATATCTAAGACTAAAAACACTTTACTGTCATTGTTCACAAGGCAACTGCTTTTTTTTCGCACTGGTTCTCCACCAGATGGTAGTGTATGGTGAAAAAAACATCTTTCTCACATGTCTGGTACACAATAACTTATCAGAGATATCAGTTCTTCAGAAACCTCTGTCCAATACAGGTCACCCAATTAAACTTTTCTGTGCCTAATTTTCAGTGTTGTAGATTTTCTCATTATAGTGTCAATCAAATTTTCATATGCATGTCAACCTGCTGACATGCACAGTGACAGAAGAATACATGCATTTTATTTTCATCTGAGAAAAGTCTCACCAAGAATTTACTCAGAATTAATAAGAAAGGAGAGTACTTGGAGTGCTGATACCAAAGCATAAGGTATTCATACAGTCTTCTATGATATGCAGATCTACAAGCACATCCTTTTTACGTCTGGGTTTTCTACACAAGTATTAGAATGATGCCAAAATATGCTGTTGCTGAAGCATCAACATCACCTTTCATAATCCCTTATGACTGTCAGGAAGTATGTGGCAATATCTACAGAGGCCATCTGTGTGCCTTTATTTTATTCTTTTTGATAGTGAGTCTGTAGCCTCCAACCAACAGTGACAGATAGGGTGCGAGGTCAGACTATTGGCTGAAAACACAAACGTCATTCACTGTCCAACTGACCATTACAGCCCTCTAGAGCAAGGAAAGAAGGGTTAACTGCCCCATGATTCAGATCCTCTGGAGTTTTGTTGGCCCATGCTACACCTTTCCACCAATTTTCATGAAAAATGGGCCAATAGTTTTTTTCATAATCCTACTGACAATCAGATAAACAAATAAACCAATGGACTGAACCAAAAACACAGTCTCCTGGGCTGAGGTAATTGTCCTTCTTAAGACAGTCAGGTGTGTTTGTGTAGACAAAACATGAAAAGGCACTGCACATTGGCAATGCATTCTTTTATGTTTTTTCTTTTTGTTTGAGAGGTGTTCAGACCACCTCTCACTTGTAGCAAAATCACAAAAAACAATTTTGGTGGGGGTCAGCAATGCAGGTGAGACTGTTCTGAAGAACAGCCCTGGGGGTGACAATGCAAGCAGAATTACTCTGTTGAAAAGCCAAGAGGTTTGGGAAAGATGGCTGACAATGTGAGGAAGCCCAGCTCTTTGTTTACAAAGCAGGAGAGGTGTTACTGCTGGGCAGATCTAGAAAAGTCAGTTTGTGTGTGAGTAAATGAGTATAAGGTGACCAAGATGGATGAAAAATGTTTGAGGGCATATTGTGGACAGATGGGTTATATCTTTAAGTCCACATTACCTCCAGATGTGCTATGAATAAATGCTTATAATATTATCAAATGAATCCAGAAAGTAACATATATTTTAACACATTTGGTCAGGTGTTTAATCAGGTTTATATATAAAAAAAATTCACATTCAGGTACATTTGTGTGGCATAAGCTCTGCTTGTTACTATTAACCGCGTCCATTTTTCTGTTTAGAAAAAGAGAACTCATCCTGTTCAGTAAAATTAAGTGCATCTTTTATGTCTCGATGCCCCGTCCCATGATAGCTTTCTTTGTGTTCCTCTCTGGTCTCAGCAGGATTATGTAACATTTGGGTCCAAACAGTGCTACCAGGAGGCCAAAACTGGAGGCCAGGATGGCAAATACCTCCACTGCATCTGCATATTTGCCTGGTGAGCTGACATAAGCAGGGACAAAGGCCACCCACACAGCACAGAAGATCAGCATGCTGAAAGTGATGAGTTTGGCCTCATTGAAACTATCTGGGAGATTCCTTGCTATAAATGCAGTCAGAAAACTGAGGATGGCCAGGAAGCCAATGTAACCCAGTAAAACTGCAAAACCAACTGTGGACCCAACTACACACTCATAGACAATCTTATCATTATAGTACTGAGTGTTTTTATGAGGAACTGGGGAGGCAGATACAATCCAGGCAGTGCAGATTGCTGCCTGAATAGAAGTGAGAACCATGACTGTCCCTCTCTGCTGCATAGCACCAAACCACTTCAGACTGGCTCCACCTCCTGGTTTGGAGGCCTTGAACACAGCCAGAACCACCACAGTTTTTACCAGGATACATGAGATGCAAAGCACAAAGCTGATCCCAAATGTTGCATGTCTCAGCTGGCATGTCCACAGTGTGGGACGACCGATAAACAGCAGTGAACACAGGAAACATAACTTAAGTGACAACAATAGCTGAAAACTCAGTTCTGAATTGTTGGCGCGTACTATGGGTGTTCTCTGATGATAGATGAAGATGCCGAGGACAACAGCACACATACAGGTGCCCAGCAATGCAGCAGCTGTCAGGCCAATACCCAGAGGTTCATGGTAGGAGAGGAACTCTGTTTTCTTGGGAACACAGTGGTCACGCTGGAGGCTGGGCCAGAAGTCCTCTGGACAACTGGTGCACTCCAATGAGTCTGTGAAAAGAGGAATATCCTGGAGATAAATGTTTCTGTTTTAAAAGCCGCAGTGTTTAAAACTCAATACCAACCAGTCACATTGCTGATCTTTCCCTCAGAACAAGGGATGCAGTCAAAGCAGCAAACAGGTTCCCCTTTCTTTCTGGCCATGCGGGTACCTGGAGGACAGCTCTCACTGCACACTGACCGGGGTGCCTGTAAAAATCAATAATGTGTCAATCTGCAGCATTTACACTGTTATAATCAATTATCGATGGGGCAAGAAAAAAAAACAAACAAAAAACAAACAAAAAAAGCAATCTGACAAATCATTAGTAACCTTTTTGAATTCAAAGTTCCAGAAGATTTTGTCTGCATCAATTGTGAGTTCTTCATTATTGAAGGCTGACTTCTTAACTTCACCCACATTCTGAACTTTAATTGTTCCATCAGGGAGCCACAGCCAGTTCATGATATCATATATTGGTAAGGCATCACCATTCTCATCAAATGACACTTGATCACCAAATGATGTAGTGAAGTTCACCTTTTCCAAGTAATGCACTAGCTAAATGAATATCAGAATAACGGATAGAGAAAAACCAAAGAGAACAGATTAAGAAACAATTATAAATGGCACAACAGCACTTATTTCATTAATCAAACTGCATACCACACTTGAATATATGAAGATGTGAATGTATCACTGACCTGAAATTGCTGATCACTGCAATTACCCAGCACTAGGACAAATCATTTCAGCCATTTGCTTGGCACTTCAAAATTAGTTAACTTATTGCATTGTATTTATTCCTGTACTCTAAAAGTCACTCTCCAAGAAATACAAGAACATACAATTTAGTCTCAAATACAAGTGCAGTGTGAAATGATATCATACCTGCCATGGCTCCAGTTCTTTCAAACTCCCACAGCTGTGTCCTCTGAAAGGCTCTCTGCCTGGCACACAGCGCAGCATGTCATCAAGAGCATATGCCAGTGCATACACAGCCTTGTACACATTGTACTCTGGCCTGAGGTTTGAGATGTCCAGAAACTCATTATCCACATCTTCTAGATCTTCCTGTCCAGTGCACAATGCTCCCCCAGCATCTACCCAATCTGCTGGAAGTGGTGCAAATTTACACTGAAATGTGTATTCCCAAAACTGGTTTACCTGAAATATATGCAAAATACAATGAATATATTTTCAACATACTGTGTTATAAATTGTGACCATTTAATTCCTTCAATTACTTGATCAGATTGCATGTTTAAATTCTCACCATGCTGTTTCCATAGCTGTTGTTGTTGTGTAGGTCAGGACGTGTTTGTAAGAGGAATTCCCTGAGGTCTGGGATTTCTCCTCGACGGATGGCGATACCCAGTGTGCCAGCCAGGTATGGCGTGAGGTGGGGAGTGTGGAGCACAGTAGCTGCTGTCCAAGCTTCACTGGCCATCCACTGCAGGCCTGTCACATTCTGCCTCACCACCTGTGATTAAATTAGATTAGATTAGATTCAACTTTATTGTCATTACACATGTACAAGTACAATGCAATGAAACGCAGTCATGTGCATGATAATAGTTATATAAATTCATAATGACAAAATATGTTTACTTTTATCACAATAGCAAGTTACAATCTATTTATTATGAGTTTTATTTAATGTCCAACCTCTTCCATCAGGTTAATCATGTGACTCTCATGTGCAAACACAATGACCACACGAGCTGTAGATTTCTTCATCACATCCACAATCCTCCTTATTTCATCTTGGTCATTGCCCCAAGGTAAAACCTCCAAATATGCCAGACAACCTCGACCAGACTGAACCAGGTCAGATTGGAACGATCGTGCAGCATGAAGTCCATAGTCATCATCACTGATCAACAGGCCAACCCAAGTCCAGCCAAAGTGTTTTAGAATCTGAATCATAGCATGCACCTGAGTGAACAGACCGTGAAAGGATTAGTTTCCACCTTTCTGTGGAAAACCTGCTCAACAGGTTTAACAATGGACCTTGAATGGATGTTTAAGTATTGCCTTTCTGGAAGGCCAAACAATCCCATCAGTGGGAAAAAAAATGTGACTGGTATTACACAACAGGGATATAAATACAGATATGTATTTTTCATTGCAGAAAAGCAACATTCTCTTTGAGGAATAACTGCGCATGCTTTATTTCATGCATTTTCCTTTTGCTGATATTTGGTCACCTGGAAAGCATCACTTGGTATTGTCCTGAAGAAGGATGGAAACTTTTGCCGGTCACTCAAACAGGAACATGTGGCAAAATAACTCACCTATCAAAGAAAGAGACTTTACATCTTGTAAAGATTTCACACCTTTGATTTTGTTAAGGTTAATTATATCATGTTTACAACTGACATTATATCTGAAAGTAAACCAAGACTATATAAAATCATCATTAGATGGTAAAGTGTAAAACTTACCATGGGCACTCTGTACAAACCTAAGACACTGGAGATGGCAATAGAACGAGTGGATGAAGAATCACCCACAATCCCCACTACTGGAGGGGTTCCAACACAGGTCTCGTCTAACATAAACTGCTCCTCTTGACCACTGACTAAGGACAATGCTGCGCGAAATCCAATTCCTATGCTGACACAGTTATCATAAAGACTGTATCCCAGAGTCACATTAGGTAGCAGGTTGGAGTTTCTGTTGATCTCATCAATAGCAAAGGCCATGGTCTGTGCCTGTCTGAATCCTAAAACATCAAAACTAACATAAAAAAATATTCCTATTTACAACTGAGAAACACGGCATGATACACAAACTGTGTGAACACACGTACACATACATACATACAGTACGTGTATGACAACATGTATGACATGTATATACAACTATAGATTTTGCAAACCACTGCATCAGTTAAATAGCAACAATTATTATAATACATTTATCATAAAACAGTCCAGAGAAGCAATATACTTAAATTGGCATAAATACTCAATGCCATTCTTCCGAGTAAAATATTATTATGAGAAATACATTTCCTCACTTTGCCGCCCCCCCTGACAGACTCACCTGTGGCAGATGGGCTGTTGTGGTTCTGAGGTAAAAGACAGGTCAGGAATGACAGAAAAGAAATGGGTCTCAAACAGCCCACCTAGAACCACATCTCCAGCTTTGTGCATTCCATTTAAGTAGAAGTGTTTCTGTAATTGACAGGAGGAGGAAGAAAGAGGAGAGGGCACAGCTGGAAGAAAGTAGGGATACAACATGAAATGCATGTGCAAGAGCATGTTGATCCCTAAAAATGCCCACATGACTTTTATCCTATTTAGCCTCTTTCTGAGTCCAGTATTGCTATGCCATCCCCTTTTATTGACTTGCATTATTGCTTAATTTTGCACACCACCTATCAGACATAAGAAAACAAATGGGCATGGCCAACAGTGCATATCATTTCTGAATGATTTTGTCCTGGGGCAGAATTAATTTGTGAACTTTTAATAGCATTTAACCAAGGACATGTTAGGCTATGTTTAAATTTAAGTTGAGTGTGGACACATAAGTTTATCAAAAGAGCTACTTTGTACTGAGTATAATCCCAAATTTTCTTGTTTGACAAACATATTAAATACACAAATCAGCCCTGTGCATGTGTATGTCACTGACACACATTAACACACTTTAATCAGATGTGATTGTAGCACCATACAAATTGGTGAAATACTACTACTAATAATAATATTGATGATGTCTTCCAATCCATTTTTCATTTAAATGTCTATTTAATGGTGGGCTGTTGAATGGTTTGGTAAACAATAACTTCCATACATGTCCACACATAGATTGTATAAATGTACATAGCCATTGTGACATCATCCACTATTTTTTGGTCTACTGTTTTGAAGCCCCCAGTTTGTTATTATAATAATTGCCATCTTGGGCTTTTGGAGCCAGAAGTGAGCATATATGGATAAGAGGGTGGAGCTGGTGAGGACAAAGCAGTGAATCTGACCAAGAACTTAACTTCACCTGCTCTTGAAGCAATTTGTCAATTACAAGGTAGCCACAAACTGAACCACACCCTGCTTTATTATTATTATTATTATTATTATTTTACTGTAAATAGACCATAATTTACAAAATGAACATCATGCTGTATTGAAGAAGACTTGAAACTAAGGATTGAGACCATAAACTCCCTAGGAATATTTCAAGGTTTTGGTAGTATATAAAGTGACATGAAAACTTACTTACAGTCAGGCCAGTTTTTGCAACTAGTGGGATCGCACCCTGCTGGCTTCACTTTTTCAAGCCAAAAGTTATGCCCACTTCTTTCTAAAGTCAATCCTCCAATACAGATTATCTCAGTAAACTGCTGACTGGTTTGAAACACTGTAGATTTGCACTTTCATACATGCATACATTAAACCCTTAGTCTAAGAGAACATCTTATTTTGTCATTTAAGAAAAACACATTGCAACATGAAGTCTGACGACTTGTGAGAAAGATAATATGAATTTGACAGCCCCCCATTGAAGTACTGATGAAAATTAGACAATCTATATTTACATTACATCAAAAGTTCTTCTATTTTTCTGTATCATGTCTATCGTGATTATATGCATCATATCATGTCTGGCCATTACATAGTCATGCAATATTGATATCAGGGGGTTTATAATATTTTCTTTTCCTATGTGTACAGTTTGCAGATCCATCAAAAAGTTATGAGGTTTATCTGTTATCTTTTATTCACAAAGACCCCAATATACATCTTCACTAACAAAGACCACAGTGTTTATATATACAAATTAGTTGACTGGAATGACAGATATAGAGTTGTGAAGGGTAAGGGATGGAGGGACGAAGATGTAGAATTTAAGTTATAATAACTTCATTTCAACAACAAATATCACACCATGTAGCCATAGTAAGCCTGTGACCGTCAGTAATCAAGAATGTTGATGGTTTGGTTAGAAACATGCATGAATAGGATGGATGGTGACCAGAGTATGACAAAAGGTTTAATTCGTAAAGAGTGGTAGAATGATGAAGAGTGACATTTGGGTGATAAAATGAAGGTGAACTGCCTTACACTGCTGTAACTACCAAATCCAAAGGTGAGCCCTGCGTCAGAGTATATCTGAATGCGAGGCGGTTGGGTAATGTGGCAATTGTAGAAAAGAGAAGACGAAGAAGCAATGATGCCACGGTCATTCAGCATCATCCAGAGCAATGTGTTCATTAAGGGAAAGAAAAGTGGCACCAATAACTGCATGTGCGAAGAAAAGGAAAAACCTTGATGATGGTGAGGATTTTGTAATTTAAGGGACCAAGCTGGGAGAGGAGCTAGTAATGGAGCATCTAATGGTGAGGAGGTAGTTGGAAATGTATAGTGATACTTTGGAGCTTCTCAGTTGTAAGGGCAGACTGAAAGGAGATGACAGTTAAGGGAATGCTGAGAAATGTGAGAGATATGCTGGGTCATGTTGCTTTCTTAGAGAAAAGGGGATACCAAATTATCGAAAAGTTCATGTGAGAGTGGCAAGACCATGTGATGGGTGAGGATGGTGGTGTGAAAGCGAGGGAGTCATCTAGAGTGTGACATAAATAAGGTTGTATGTATTGATTAAGACCTAACACAGTTTCTGCAAAGGAACTGAACATTTTGGTCTTGCTCTTGTACCCAAAGTTAAGACAAACAGTCAAACACTCCAAAAAATCTGGGTTTTGGTTACTTTAAAGAAACTAGTAACATTCAATTTAGCTAACCAAGCATTACTTCCTGTGCAATGGATAAGACTGATAGCAAGACCAGTAGAACTATAATGCATGGACACTGTCTGGGCATTGGGGAATATTGGGGAGAAAGAAAAGGTAAATGATCTGTGTCCTCTTGCAGAAGTACTTTGTAGTGGCAACACCCAATTAAGATGCAAGGTTAAAAATAACCCAATCTCTGTAGTTTTCAACAATAACTTGGATATCTTTTCGACCAACACAATGCAGCAACATTTATGGTTTATTTAACTCAGTAAGATGTGTTGAAGTCAAATTCAGTTAAATTAATTATTCAGTTAAATTAATTGGATATACATGCATTTTCAATCCAGGTTCCAGCTTTTGCCTGCCACCATTTTCTCCCAAGTCGAAGTTCTCTTGCAGATTGAATCAGATTATCTTCCAGGACTTCCCTATATTTTGCTGCATTCATTTTACCCAGATGTCATGTCATAACACACAAATGGACCAAAAAAAAAAATAAAAATTGACAACTCCAACTTGGAGAGATATTGTAACACAATTTTTGTATACAATTTCATTAAGTTTTCTCTTGTGATGATCACTGTTGATTGCAAAATACAATCTGTGTCTGTGCTAATTCTATGATTTTTTTATGTCTCGACCCATAATCGCTTTCTTTGTGTTCCTCTCTGGTCTCAGCAGGATTATGTAACATTTGGGTATAAACAATGCTATCAAGAGGCCAAAACTGGAGGCCAGGATGGCAAATACCTCCACTGCATCTGCATATTTACCTGGAGAGTTGATGTAAGCAGGGACAAAGGCCACCCACACAGCACAGAAGATCAGCATGCTGAAAGTGATGAGTTTGGCCTCATTGAAGTTGTCTGGAAGGTTCCTTGCTAGAAATGCTAACACAAAGCTAAGAATAGCCAGTAAGCCAATGTAACCCAGTAACACTGCAAAACCAACTGTGGACCCAATTGCACACTCATAAACAATCTTATCATTGTGGTATTGAGTGTTTTTATGAGGAACTGGGGAGGCAAATACAATCCAAGAAGTGCAGATTGCTGCCTGAGCACAAGTAAGAGCTAAAACTGTCCCTCTCTGCTGCATAGCACCAAACCACTTAAGAATGGCTCCACCTCCTGGCTTGGAGGCCTTGAACACAGCCAGAACCACCATAGTTTTTACCAGAATACATGAGACAGAAAGCACAAAGCTGATCCCAAATGCTGCATGTCTCAGCTGGCATGTCCATAGCCTTGGGTGGCCAATAAACAGCAATGAGCAAAGGAAGCATAGTTTAAGAGACACCAAAAGCAAGAAACTCAGCTCTGAATTGTTGGCACGTACTATAGGTGTTCTGTGATGATAGATGAAAATGCCCAGGACAACAGCACAGATACATGTGCCCAACAATGAGGTGGTTGTCAAGCAGATACCCAGAGGTTCATGGTAGGAGAGAAATTCTGTTTCCTTAGGAACACAGTGGTCACGCTGGAGACTGGGCCAGAAGTCCTCTGGACAACTGGTGCACTCCATGGAGTCTATGAAAAGAGCAATATTCTTGAGATACACATTTATGTTTTATTTCTAAACTGCAATGTTCAATACCAACCAGTGTCATTGCTGATCTTTCCCTCAGAACAAGGGATGCAGTCAAAGCAGCACACAGGTTCCCCTTTCTTTCTGGCCACACGGGTACCTGGTGGACAGCTCTCACTGCACACTGACCGGGGTGGCTGTAAGGATAAAAATTAAGCTGTCACTCTCTATTACTGTCCACTGCCAGTCTATAATTTAAGATGTCAGAAAAAGCAAAAATAACCTTGCTTGCTTCAAAGTTCCAGAAGATTTTATCTTCATCAATTGTGAGTTCTTCACCTTTGATGGCTGATTTCTTAACTTCACCCACATTCTGAAGTTTAGTTGTTCCATCAGGGAGCCACAGCCAGTTCATAATATCATATATTGGTAAGGCATCACCATTCTCATCAAATGACACTTGATCACCAAATGATGTGGTAAAGTTGACCTTTTCCAAGTAATAAACTAGCTATATATGAATATCAGAATAACAAATAGAGAAAAACCAAAGAGGACAGATTAAGAAACAATTATATATGACACAGCAGTACTTATTTCAGTGATCAAATTGCATAGTACACGTGAAAGGCATCACAATTCTCATCAAATGACACTTGATCACCGAATGTTGTATTGTGTAGTTGACCTATTGCAAATAATATACCACCTTCATATAGATGACAGAAATAATTAAAGATAGAGTGTATTTGACTCTGTCAAACAAAAATAAGCAAAATTATTTATTATTTATGTACAAACATTTATGTTTAAACATATTTACACCCCATATAAACAGGTGGAGCATCAATTGATAGCTCACCTGCCATGGCTCCAGTGTTTGCAAAGTGGCACAGCTGTGCCTCATGAAAGGACCTCTTACTGGCTCGCACTGCAGCATGTCATTTAGTGCATAAGCAAGAGCATACACAGCTTTGTAAACATTGTATTCAGGCCTAAGGTTAGAAATATCCAAAAACTCAGTCTCCAATTTTTCAATATCTTCCTGTCCAGTGCAAAATGCTCCACCAGCTTCTGGCAAATCTGCCGGATCAAATTTACACTGAAACGTGTATTCCCAAAACTGCCTCACCTGAAATATATTAGAGTTTGCATTAACATAAATTTACATATATTATTCTCATAATTTGTAGATCAAATGGTAATGTTAAACTTTTACCATGCTATTTCCATAGTTGACATTTTGGTCAGGACGTATATTTGAGAGGAATTTCCTGAGGCCTGGTATTTCTCCTCGACGGATGGCGATACCCAGTGTGCCACCCAGGTACGGCATGAGGTGAGGTGTTTGGAGCACAGTGGCTGTTGTTAAGGCTTCACTTACTATCCACTGCAGGCCTGTCACATTCTGCCTCACCACCTGAACATAGCATCAACATAGCAACCCATAACTGAGAAATTACTGAGAATTTACTGCCCCAGTAGCCAAGTATACTCACAGACCAACTGCATGTGTTGTAAATCATTTCACGTGATGGTATTCAGCCAATGAGATTTGTGCACTGTGATAAGCACTGTGACTCAAGTCAGTGAGCCAGATATTTAAACACACAGATGAGACAACAGTCTCAAAAATATAGTGCCTGTAAAAAGTATGCACCCTCTTGGATGTTTTCCCCTTTCATTGCTTTTATCAATGGAATCAGTGTCAGTATAATTTCGCTTTATTTTTGACAAGAAATTCCAAAAAATCTTCCTTAACGTCAAAGTGATACCAGATTTCGACAAAGTAATTTCAATTAATTGAAAATATGTAATGTAAAATAAGTGAATGCAATAATAATAATAATTTTAAAAAAGGATGACTTAGTATAAATTGAGATACATAAGCACAGCTGTTTTTTTTCATTCAAAATTAGTGACTTGGGCATTCTAAAATTACATAATGGATGCTTATACAACAAACTTTGGTTTGTTGTAAAATTCCCTTTGTCATTGATTATTGATTTCAAAATGATATCACATTTTAATTCTAACCTCTTCCATTAGTTGAATCATGTGTATTTCATGTGCAAACACCATGACCACATGAGCTGTTGATGTCTTCATCAAATGTACAATCCTCCTGAGTTCAGCTGGGTCACTGTCCCAGGGCAATACCTTTAAATAGGCCAAACAACCTCCACCAGACTGAAGCAGGTCAGACTGGAAGGACTGGGAAACATGGAGTCCGTAGTCATCATCACTGACCAGCAGGCCTACCCAAGTCCATCCAAAGTGTTTTAGAATCTGAATCATAGCATGCACCTAAGTAGATATATTGGTGTGAAAGGATTATTGCACAGATAAGTGTATTATGTGACATATATAACTAACTTAAATTAGTGTAAATTGTAAAAGTTAAATATATACAGCATATATATTTAACCTTTACTATAAACACACACACATATATTTACATTTTGTTGCAGCATTTCATTTTGATTTTAATTTTGTTTTCACCTGAAAAGCATCACTTGGTATTGTTCTAAAGAAGGATGGAAACCGTTCCCGATCACTCAGGCAGGAACATGTGGCAAAATAACTCACCTATGAAGAAACATATGTACACAGTTTACTAATCTCATGCAAATTAGATTAACAATATATCACTTTCAAAAATAAAGGTAATTCAAATATGACTGACATTATATGACATTATAACAAGGCAACAGTGCAACATATTAAAGACAAGGAACTTACAATGGGCATTCTGTATAAACCTAGAACATTGGAGGCGGCAATAGAAAATGTTGAATAGTGATCACCCACAATCCCCAGGACTGGAGGGGTACCCAAACAGTTTTGATGGTGCAGAAACTGCTCCTCGTGGCCACTTGCCAGTGATAATGCACCACTGAATCCAATAACAAGTGCACCACAGTTATCATAAAGACTGTATCCCAGAGTCACATTAGGTAGCAGATTGGAATTCTTGTTGATCTCCTCGATAGCAAAGGCCATGGTCATGGCATGTCTGAACCCTAGAATATCAAAACTAACACAAAAAATATCACTATCAACTACTAAAAGCACCAAGGCATTGTGGGAAAGGGGTAAGTGTATATATAAAAACTGAACTTTATTTACACATTACAGCAATATATTATACTTAGTACTTTAAAAGTATCACTATAAATGTCAGAAGTACATAACTCATCAGCATTTCGATACAGTGACATTTTCTTCGACATGATGAATAATCTAAGCAGTCAGCCAAATTTTCACCAATACACAATGTTTAATGTATGTGGAACTCACCCTTTGCAGATTGGCTGTTGTGGCTCTGAAATATATGTCCGCTCAGGAAAGACAGAGGTGTAGTGGACCTCAAATAGCCCACCCAGAACCACATCACCAGGCTTATGCATTTCATTAAGATGAAACTTTCTCCATAATTTACAAGATGTTGGAAAAGAGGAAGATGTCGAATATAAAGTAGTGAATAAGGGAAAAAACAAGATATGGTAGGCACAGAGTAAGATATATGGTTCAAGAAAAGCTCCCATAACTGCCCTTTTCCTTTTCACCTGCTTATGTACTTCATACAAGGCTACTTAATTTTATATGCAGGGCTATGTCATTCCCCTTGCACGCTTTCCGTATTGTTTCACATCTCCCATGAGGGTAAGGGCTATGGTGGCAGAACACAGCCAGTACACATATAAACTTAGCTATATTAAAGTCCCCCTTCAGTTAAAATTTATGTTTTTTTCTTTATCCTAAAGTGAAATGTTTGCCTTCATTATGAAGAATGATATTCACGAAAGAAATAACACATAAACCATAATCTACAATTTTGGTAAAAATAAGTCATGTACCATATTTAAAATATTACACATTTATTTAAATACATTTCGTAAGGTCTGGGAATTGTAATCAGTTGTAATCTTTTTTCATTTTTATTTTCACTCTTTCAACATGACACATCTCATGATTTAATTTTCTCAATAAAACTTAATATAGGTGTCATGTCTTTGGCCTAATTGAAAAAGTCTTCTTTTGATGCTTAAAGGTGTGGATCATACTGTACTTAAAATGTTTTAACCAGGAATGACACTAAAATTCTTGTACACTAGACTTTAGAGTCCTTATGGCATCATCATGAGCATGTTAAAAATTTCAGTTTACTGAATAAGCAGTATACCCCAATTGCCTTTTTCCAAAAGGCATGATTTGGAAATAAAGGTATGGTTTACTGATCTTTAATTAAAAAAAAAAAAATTATATTATATTATATTAATTTGATTGTCTTTTGAAAAGGCTACACTGGGTGATTTTTTTTCCTTAATTCTTGGAAAAATATATAATACATAAATTTGTTAAGTCACACCAAATGGCCTTTATTAAATGAGGTTAATATGGATCCAAATAAAGCTCCCATAACTGCCCTCCTGGATACACACTTGTTTCTCTTCTTCAAACACTACTTCATTTTACATGCATGGCTATGTCCTCCATGTTGAGTGTTTTCCATCACTGTTTCATCATTTACACCATTCATCAGGGCATGTTCTATAGGGGAAAGACATAATATCAATGCAAACTTAATTATAATAACATAACATAAAAAAACTCTGTGGCACATCAATACGTGTGTCATCAAATGTATTTTGTAAAGCACATAAACAGTGATCTTCCTTTTTTTGCCTTTTGGGAAAATTAAAGCCCATGCTTATTTTTTGAAAGTTTGCAAATGTCCAGAACCACATCACCAGGCTTATGCATTTCATAATGCATAATATAGGATTACATACCCTATTCATTTCATCATTTAAATTTGTTGTATGTTTTTTGGACAGTTTGAGCATGCCCTTTTGTAATGCTTATAGGAGTGGATGCTAGTGTGCTGGACAGTTTTTCTGTCACTTAAGTAATTTTTGAATCTATGTGATGATATAGTGTAGCTATGGTACTGCTTTCCGCAAGAGAAATAAATGATTTGGAGCTAGTGGAATAATGACTTATACGCCATTTTCTTCTAGAGTCAAAGCAAACAGCCATGGGTATCCTGACTCAACATGACTATTTGTTCATAAAAATACAGAGGTTAGAACTCACTTTGACATTTATGGTATCAGTCTGGGAATAATAGTTACTCAAGAGCTTTATATGCGGACGATATTTTGCTATTTGTCTCAATGCCAAAAACTCTATAGATGATACTGCAAAGATTTTTCAATGTCTTTTGCTGCTTTTCAGAATCAGATTCAAGTTATTGATTTAATTTGACTTGTTGTTTTACTTCCAGTGTAGTTACGCAGAGAACAATTAACAAGAATCTAAAAATAGAAATAGAGGTACAAACAAGTTGGAAGAAGATTGTAACAAATGCAAATAGTGCAAAAAATTGATATTTAATAGGATTATTTATATTAGATTACTTCATACACATGAAGTGGGTGGTTATACAGTATATACATGTCTACATGTTAAAACCCAATATGTATTTAACCTACATAATTTGTGTGTAAGTGGGCAGGATTGACAGTATATGACTAACTTAACTCTTTATGAAAGTGATAACATAAGGGAAGAAGGTGTTAACACATTTTGCATTGTCATGATGTTTACACATCTCAGTTCCTTCATTTGATATTTCTCCTCAGTACCCACTTGACAATTCTAAATTTTTTCGCATTTGGTTGTTGTATGCCATAAAATTGAATTTGGAATGAAACATCCAAAATGTGAGTGAAGACTTTCAGTTTTAATTCTAGGGGTTTGACAAAAGTGTGGCATTAACCATTTAGGATTTGGAGATGGTGGTTCATAAATGATGGGAAAATGGCTAATAAGCAGTTGCAACCTTCAGGTGTGGCCTATTCGTTAGTTAGTCCATGGCAAATTATGCAAAAAAAGGTCTGGAGTTGGTCAGGCAGTGATGAAAAAGTTCAAAACCACAATGGACAGAGCTAATGGTGTCCTTTAATATCAGCAAGACCGATAAGCTTAAGGTGGACTGCAAGAAGAATACGAAGTCACGTCACAGTGGGGCAGGTGAAATCATACCTTGGACTCCAAATCAACAAAAAATTGGACTGCTCTCACAACCCCAAAATCCTCTTCAGGAAGTGACAGAGAAGACTAAGGAGCCTAAGATCCTTTTGTGTGTGGGCTCCTGAAGACCTTCTGCCAGTCTGCAGTAGCAGTGGTGGCATTAACACTGCCAGCTGATAAGGGGGGCAGCTCCATGGTTAATAACTTCTCTCAGCTCCTCTACAATGAGCTGTGACAGAATGCCAAGTCATTCAGTTACCAGACCACAAAGGTGCAAAATAGAACACTTCAGGTACTCTTTGGTACCTGCTGCCATCAGACTGTACAAAAGCAGTGTGTAGATCAGTCATTGTCCACACTGTGATATTACATGCTCCCTCTAGGAAATATTATTCAGTGGCATAAGCTTTCATTGTTATGCTGATGATACCCAGCTGTACTTATCCATAAAGCCTGAAGAAATAAAGCCGTTAGTCAGACTTCAGGCATGTCTTCAGTACATAAAGGACTGGATGACCTCCAATTTTTTGTTATGAAACTCAGACAAAACTGAGGTCATTAACATCTCAGTACTAGTACTACTAATATTGCTAAGATTAGGAGCATCCTCTCTCAGAATGATGCTGAATGCTTTTGTTACTTCTAGGCTGGACTACTGTAACTCATTATTATCAGGATGTCCAAATTACTCCATTAATATTCTGCAGCTGATCCAACCTGCAGCTGGAGTTTTGACAAGAATTAGCAAAAGGGATCATATCTCCCCCATCTTAGCTTCCCTTCGCTGGCTTCCGGTAAAATTCAGAACAGACTTTAAAATTCTCCTACTTGCATATAAGGCCCTAAATGGACTAGCTCCACTATACTTGCAGGATCTAATAGTCCCATATATTCCCAATAAAACACTCACATCACTGAGTGCAGGTATACTTGTAGTTCCCAGAATTCATAAAATTAGAACGTGAGGACGAGCCTTTAGATATCAGGCACCCCTACTGTGGAACCAGCTGTCAATCTGGGTTCAAGAGGCAGACACCACCACCACCTTTAAGACCAGACTTAAAACCATTCTGTTTAGTAAAGCGTATAGTTAGCCTTTAACAAAGTGTGTAGGGCTCTCTCCCTCCCTCTCTCTCTCTCTCTCTGTCCAGATCTACATGCTGACCTGGATCTTTCCCTCTGACAAACCCAGTGTCTACTGTCAACATCTGCCTGTGTCGTTCTTCTATGTAGTGCTAGTATAATTAACTTGAACGACAGCTCCACTACAAAACAAATAAATGCAATACATAGTTTTCAGCATCCTAATTAAAACAACCTGTCATGTTTGTCTTTTGTAATGTTTGATGCTAATTGCATGTATGTCTCTCTCTCTCTCTCTCTCTCTCTCTCTCTTTCATCCTCCCTGTCCTGTCTACCTCTTCCTCCCCTCCTTTACCCGGCCAACTATCAGCAGGATAGTTGTCCCTTGTGAGCTGGGTCCTCCTCAAAATTTCTTCCTGTTAAAAGGGAATTTTTCCTTGCCACCAAATGTTGGTGTAATTATTCAGCCTGATTAATCCCAACATGAAACACAGTGGAAACTACTGACTTTAACACTTGGACCACCAAGTATCTCTATGTTAATACAGACAAAATTGAGTACCACTACTAGGCACTCATTCTTTTTTTTTTTTTCCTTTTTCTTTTGGGAGACAGAGTATAAAGTCTGAACAAGAAAAACAGTGACACAAAAGGTAGCTAAACTGTTATTCACAAAGATTTCTTTCAGCTTCCAGTTTTTACAAAATATATTCTTCACAATAAAAAGAATTCCTGAAACTAAAAAGCAAGTTGTTTATCTGATAAAGGTCCTGTCATTTCAAAGGCAGATCTCTACTTAATTAATACAAATTGGTTAAGACTAGTTGATTATTTTACTGTAACTGCTGCTTTTATGAGTTGGTGGTTCCTCGACCCATGATTGCTTTCTTCGAATTTTTCTCTGGTCGCAGAAGGATTATGTAACATTTGGGTCCAAACAGTGCTACCAAGAGGCCAAAGCTGGAGGCCAGGATGGCAAATACCTCCACTGCATCTGCGTATTTACCTGGAGAGTTAACATAAGCAGGGACAAAGGCCACCCACACAGCACAGAAGATCAGCATGCTGAAAGTGATGAGTTTGGCCTCATTGAAATTATCTGGAAGATTCCTTGCCAGAAAAGCTAACAGGAAGCTAAGAATAGCCAGTAAACCAATGTAACCCAGTAACACTGCAAAACCAACTGTTGACCCAACTACACACTCATAAATAATCTTATCATTGTAATATTGAGTGTTTTTATGAGGAGCCGGTGAGGAAGACACAATCCAGGCAGTGCAGATTGCTGCCTGAATGGAAGTGAGAACCATGACTGTCCCTCTCTGCTGCATAGCACCAAACCACTTCAGAATGTCTTCACCTCCTGGCTTGGAGGCCTTAAACACAGCCAGAACCACCATAGTTTTTACCAAAATACAAGAGACACAAAGCACAAAGCTGATCCCAAATGCTGCATGTCTCAGCTGGCATGTCCACAGTCTGGGACGACCGATAAACAGCAGTGAACACAGGAAACATAGTTTCAGTGATACCAGGAGCAGGAAACTCAGTTCTGAATTGTTGGCGCGTACGATCGGTGTGTGGCGATGATAGGTAAAAATGCCCAACACAACAACACAGATACATGTACACAGCAACGAAGTGGTTGTCAAGCAAATGCCGAGAGGCTCATGGTAGGAGAGGAACTCTGTTTTTTTAGGAACGCAGTGGTCACGTTGGGGGCTGGACCAGAGATCCTCTGGACAGCTAGTGCAATCCATGGTATCTGAAAACAAGAAGAATATTTTGAGGTGTATTGTTGTTGTATAGTATATAGTTACCTTAGTGTGTAATTAAAACATTGAACATGAACACTTACTAGTTTGATTACTTATCTTTCCCTCAGAACAAGGGATGCAATCAAAACAACAAATGGGTTCCCCTTTTTTTCTGGCCATGCGGGTACCTGGAGGACAGCTCTCACTGCACACTGATGGGGGTGTCTTGAGAGAGACAAACAAATCTCTAACTATATTATAATACACTTTTTCTGTTAAAATACAAAAACATGTTCTGATAAAGCAGAAATAACCTTGTTTGATTCAAAGTTCCAGAAGATTTTGTCTTCATCAATTGTAAGTTCTTCACCTTTGGATTCCAACCTTTTCACCTCACCCACATTCTGGATTATAGTTTTTCCATCCGGAAGCCAATGCCAGTTGACAATGTCATAGATGGGTAGGGCATCACCATTCTCATCAAATGACACTTGATCACCAAACGATGTAGTGAAGTTGACCTGTTGCAAATAATGTACAAGCTACAAATGGATGACGGAAATGAAAATAAACATGAAGAGTGAGAAAAGGCTCCATCAGGAAAATGTTTATCAGACTGTTAAATGATTTACAACAAATCTTGCAAATCTAATTGTAGCAAGTATTTCAGGGTGTAGCATCCCTTTCAAAAACATAATCAGGTGGAGTGTTAATTGATGTGTCACCTGCCAGGGCTCCAATGTTTGCAAAGTGGCACAGCTGTGCCCGCTGAATGGACCTCTCCCTGGTTGACAATGCAGCATTTTATCAAGTGCATAAGCCTGAGCATAGACAGCTTTGTAAATATTATACTCAGGCCTAAGGGTTGAAAAATCCAAAAACTCAGTCTCCACATTGTTAATATCTTCCTGTCCAGTGCAAAGTGCTCCGCCAGCTTCCACCAAATCTGCTGGATCAAATTTACACTGAAATGTGTATTCCCAAAACTGCCTCACCTGAAATACAGCATATTATAAAGTCAGTACTGGCAGAAGTTATTATATATTAGTCATTATTTATTATTTTTATTTGATTAAGATCATATTTGAAGATTAAACTCTCACCATGCTATTTCTATAGTTGCTATTGTCATTTTGGTCAGGACGTATTTGTAAAAGGAATTCCCTGAGCCCTGTTAATTCTCCTCGACGGATGGCAATGCCCAGTGTGCCATTCAGGTATGGCATGAAGAAAGGTTTGTGGAGCACAGCAGCTCCTGTCAACGACTCACCTGTAATCCACTGCCTGCCGATCACATTCTGCCTCACCACCTTTGTAATGCATTAAATAAAATATATGTTCCAAATAGAAAAGCAAGCATTTTGGCAAATATTTATTTGTCTACAACAACTGTTTTGTCTGGCTTTTTTAACTCTCATAAACACAGATGTGAAAATGTTGCTATATTCAAGACACTGAACCTCTTCCATTAGATGAAACATGTGGAACTCGTGTGCAAACACCATGACCACCCGAGCTGTTGATGTCTTCATCAAATGTACAATTCTCCTGAGTTCAGCTGGGTCACTGTCCCAGGGCAAAACCTCTACGTAGGCCAAACAACCTCCACCGGACTGAGCCAGGTCAGATTGAAAGGATCGGGCAACATGGAGTCCATAGTCATCATCACTGACCAGCAGGCCTACCCAAGTCCAGCCAAAGTGTTTTAGAATCTGAATCATTGCACGCACCTAAGTATATTGGTGAGAAGGCATTATTGCACAGATGAATAATTTTGTTTAAAATGACATGTCCAATTAATTTAAATTTTGTAATTTATATGAATCACATATTCACATATGTTTCACAATGGCATCAAATATAAATAATCCCATTAGGAGAAAAGACAAGGTTTGAATCATGAGGGACAATTGTTAAAATCTTGCTCAATCTGGTAATAGTTATTCACCTGAAAAGAATCACTTGGGATTGTTCTAAAGAAAGATGGAAACCGCTGCCGATCACTCAGGCAGGGGCATGTAGAAAAATAACTTACCTACAAGGAAACACACAGTATAAACTCAAGTTACCCATCTCATGCAAATCAAACAAGCCAAAATATTTTGAAATGTCAACAATGTACACCTTTTAAAGATGTAATTAATTCATATGAAAATACAACAATACAAAAGATACTTACAATGGGCATTCTGAATAAACCTAGAACAATGGAGGCAGCAATAGAAAAAGTAGAGTAGGAATCACCCACTATTCCCAGGACCGGAGGGGTCCCTAAACAGTTTTGCTGAAGCAGAAACTGCTCCTGACGACCACTTGCCAGAGATAATGAACCACTGAATCCAATAACAAGTGCACCACAGTTATCATAAAGACTGTATCCCAGAGTCACATTAGGTAGCAGATTGGAATTCTTGTTGATCTCCTCAATAGCAAAGGCCATGCTCATGGCATGTCTGAACCCTAGAATGTCAAAACTAACACAAGAAATATGACTATTAACTACTAAAAAGCACCAAGGCATTGTGGGAAAGGGGTAAGTGTATATATAAAAACTGAACTTATATTTACACATTATAGCAATATAATATACTTAGTACTTTAAAAGTATCACTATAAATGTCAGAAGTACATAACTCATCAGCATTTCGGTACAGTGGCATTTTCTTTGACATGATGAATAATCAGAGCAGTCAGCCAAATTTTCACCAATACACAATGTTTAATGTGTGTGTGTGTGTGTGTGTGAAACTCACCCTTTGCAGATTGGCTGTTGTGGCTCTGAAATATATGTCCGCTCAGGGAAGACAGAGGTGTAGTGGACCTCAAATAGCCCACCCAGAACCACATCACCAGGCTTATGCATTTCATTAAGATGAAACTTTCTCCATAATTTACAAGATGTTGGAAAAGAGGAAGATGTCGAATATAAAGTAGTGAATAAGGGAAAAAACAAAATAAGGCAGGCACAGAGTAAGATATATGGTTCAAGAAAAGCTCCCATAACTGCCCTTTTCCTTTTCACCTGCTTATGTACTTCATACAAGGTTACTTAATTTTATATGCAGAGCTATGTCATTCCCTTTGCACGCTTTCCGTATTGTTTCTTCCCCCGTATCTCCCATGAGGGAAACGGCTATGGTGGCAGAACATAGTCAGTACACATATAAACTTAGCTATATTAAAGTCCCCCTTCTGTTAAAATTTATTTTTATTTCTTTATCCTAAAGTGAAATGTTTGCCTTCATTATGAAGAACGATATTCATGAAAGAAATAACACATAAACCATAATCTACAATTTTGGTAAAAATAAGCCATGTACCATTTTTAAAATATTACACATTTATTTAAATACATTTCCTAAAGTCTGGGAATTGTAATCAGTTGCAATCTTTTTTCATTTTTATTTTCGCTCTTTCAAAATGACACATCTCATGATTTAATTTTTTTCAATAAAGCTTGATATGGGTGTCATGTCTTTGAACTAATCGTTGTAAATGTCTTCTTTAAATGCTTAAAGGTGTGGGTCATACTTTACTTAAAATGTTTTAATTAGGAATAACACTAAAATTCTTGTACACTAGACTTTAGGGTCATTATGGCATCATCATGAGCATGTTAAAAATTTCAGTTTACTGAATAAGCAGTATACCCCAACTGCCTTTTTGCAAAAGGCATGATTTGGAAATAAAGGTATGGTTTACTGATCTTTAATTAAAAAAAAAAAATGCGATGGACATTTTATTAATTTGATTGTCTCTTGAAAAGGCTACACTGGGTGATTTTTTTTTCTTAATTCTTGGAAAAATATATAATACATAAATTTGTTAAGTCACACCAAATGGCCTTTATTAAATGAAGTTAATGAAGTAATTAGGCCCTTAAAACACCCCATGAAGGATCTGCCTCAGCAAAATATTATTTTTCTTAACTCTTAACTCTTGAGAGGAAAAAAGAAAAGATGAAGTAAACACACAAGGGTAAATATGGATCCAAAAAAAAAGCTCCCATAACTGCCCTCCTGGATACACACTTGTTTCTCTTCTTCAAACACTACTTCATTTTACATGCATGGCTATGTCCTCCATGTTGAGTGTTTTCCATCACTGTTTCATCATTTACACCATTCATCAGGGCATGTTCTATAGGGGAAAGACATAATATCAATGCAAACTTAATTATAATAACATAACATTAAAAAAAACAACTCCGTGGCACATCAATGTGTGTGTCATCAAATGTAAACATGAACGGTATGTATTTTCTAAAGCACATAAACATTGATCTTCCTTTGATTGTTTCATTGATTAATTGATTGTTGGGAAAATTAAAGCCCATGCTTATTTTTCAAAACTTTGCAAATGTATGGGGGTTGTAATCAGCTATGTAGCTGTGACTGGGAATCTATTATTTTCTCCTCTTTTCTCTTGAAAGAAAGAGTCTTTCTGTTTTTATTTCCTCTAGTTTTTTTTCAGATTACACATCCTATTCATTTCATCAATTAAAATTGATTTATGTAGCATATGTTTTTTAGGTAGTTTGAGCATGTCCTTTTGTAATGCTTAAAGGAGTCAATGCTAGTGTGCTGGACAGTGTTTTCTGTCACTTAAGTAATTTTTGAATCTATGTGATGATATAGTGTAGCTATTGTACTGCTTTCCGCAAGAGAAATAAATGATTTGGAGCTCGTGGAATAATGACTTATATGCCATTTTCTTCTAGAGTCAAAGCAAACAGTCATGGGTATCCTGACTCAACATGACTATTTGTTCATAAAAATACAGAGGTTAGAACTCACTTTGACATTTATGGTATCAGTCTGGAAATAATAGTTACTCAAGAGCTTTATATGCGGACGATATTTTGCTATTTGTCTCAATGCCAAAAACTCTATAGAAGATACTGCAAAGATTTTTCAATGTCTTTTGTTGCTTTTCAGAATCAGATTCAAGTTATTACATAAAGGCTGATTTAATTTGACTTGTTTTTTTACTTCCAGTGTAGTTACGCAGAGAACAATTAACAAGAATCTAAAAATAGAAATAGAGGTACAAACAAGTTGGAAGAAGATTGTAACAAATGCAAATAGTGCAAAAAATTGATATTTAATAGGATTATTTATATTAGATTACTTCATACACATGAAGTGGGTAGTTATACAGTATATACATGTTTACATGTTAAAATCCAATATGTACATAATTTGTGTGTAAGTGGACAAGACTGACATTATATGACTAACTTAACTCTTTATGAAAGTGATAACATAAGGGAAGAAGGTGTTAACACATTTTGCATTGTCATGATGTTTACACATCTCAGTTCCTTCATTTGACATTTCTCCTCAGTACCCACTTGAACCACAGGTCATTCTGGTCCAGGAGGTCACTCCAACACTGTTATTTCTGGTCTGAGAATTAAGGACTGAGGAAGTATCTATGTGAAGCCATGAGTGAGGACGCACAAGAACAGTCTTTATGGAAGTCTTTACCTAATGACATATGCTTATTGGATATCAGTTACTGACTGGATGCTGCAGCTGATCAGACTGATCAGAAACACACAACACCACTGGAGTGTCATACAAGAGTGAAGACAGGAATTCATTCATTTCAATTCAAATCCATTACTCCCAAGTTTTAGATTTTTATTTGTTCTCTAAATCACAAATCAAGTTTGGTTTATACATGTAAGTTTGGAGAAGATGCAGTCAGGTTCTTATATATTGAGACAATTATAAGTTTTTTCGCATTTGGTTTTTGTATGCCATAAAATTGAATTTGGAATGAAACATCCAAGATGTGAGTGAAGAGTTTCAGTTTTAATTCTAGGGGTTTGACAAAAGTGTGGCATTAACCATTTAGGATTTGGAGATGGTGGTTCATAAATGATGGGAAAATGGCTAACAAGCAGTTGCAACCTCCAGGTGTGGCCTATTCGTTAGTTAGTCCATGGCAAATTATGCAAAAAAAGGTCTGATGAAAAAGTTCAAAACTACAATGGACAGAGCTAATGGTGTCCTTTAATATCAGCAAGACCGATAAGCTTAAGGTGGACTGCAAGAAGAATACGAAGTCACGTCACAGTGGGGCGGGTGAAATCATACCTTGGACTCCAAATCAACAAAAAATTGGACTGCTCTCACAACTCCAAAATCCTCTTCAGGAAGTGACAGAGAAGACTAAGGAGCCTAAGATCCTTTTGTGTGTGGGCTCCTGAAGACCTTCTGCCAGTCTGCAGTAGCAGTAGTGGCATTAACACTACCAGCTGTGACAGAATGCCAAGTCATTCAGTTACCAGACCACAAAGGTGGAAAATAGAACACTTCAGGTACTCTTTGGTACCTGCTGCCATCAGACTGTACAAAAGCAGTGTGTAGATCAGTCATTGTCCACACTGTGATATTACATGCTCCCTCTAGGAAATATTATTCAGAGACATGGCATAAACTTTCATTGTTATGCTGATGATACCCAGCTGTACTTATCCATAAAGCCTGAAGAAATAAAGCCGTTAGTCAGACTTCAGGCATGTCTTAAGGACATAAAGGACTGGATGACCTCCAATTTTTTGTTATGAAACTCAGACAAAACTGAGGTCATTATTTTTGGCCCCAAACATCTCAGTACTAGAATAGTATAATAATGATAATATTCTCTTTCTGGGCAGTATTACTTTGGCCTCCAGTATGACTGTGAAGAACCTCTGCGTTAGTTTTGGTCAGGACATGTATTTTATCCATCATGTTAAACAGATCTCTAAGACCGCCTTCTTTCACCTCCGTAATATTGCTAAGATTAGGAGCATCCTCTCTCAGAATGATGCTGAATGCTTTTGTTACTTCTAGGCTGGACTACTGCAACTCATTATTATCAGGATGTCCAAATTACTCCATTAATATTCTGCAGCTGATCCAACCTGCAGCTGGAGTTTTGACAAGAATTAGCAAAAGGGATCATATCTCTCCTATCTTAGCTTTCCTTCGCTGGCTTCCGGTAAAATTCAGAACAGACTTTAAAATTCTCCTACTTGCATATAAGGCCCTAAATGGACTAGCTCCACTATACTTGCAGGATCTAATAGTCCCATATATTCCCAATAAAACACTCAGATCACTGAGTGCAGGTTTACTTGTAGTTCCTAGAATTCATAAAATTAGAATGTGAGGACGAGCCTTTAGATATCAGGCACCCCTACTGTGGAACCAGCTGTCAATCTGGGTTCAAGAGGCAGACACCACCACCACCACCTTTAAGACCAGACTTAAAACCATTCTGTTTAGTAAAGCGTATAGTTAGCCTTTAACAAAGTGTGTAGGGCTCTCTCCCTCCCTCTCTCTCTCTCTCTCTGTCCAGATCTACATGCTGACCTGGATCTGGCCCTCTGACAAACCCAGTGTCTACTGTCAACATCTGCCTGTGTCGTCTCTTCTAGTGCTAGTATAATTAACTTGAACGACAGCTCCACTACAAAACAAATAAATACATTACATAGTTTTCAGCATCCTAATTAAAACAACCTGTCATGTTTTTCTTTTTTAATGTTTGATGCTAATTGCATGTATGTCTCTCTCTCTCTCTCTCTCTCTCTCTCTCTCTCTTTCATCCTCCCTGTCCTGTCTACCTCTTCCTCCCCTCCTTTACCCGGCCAAATATCAGCAGGATAGTTCTCCCTTGTGAGCTGGGTCCTCCTCAAAATTCCTTCCTGTTAAAAGGGAATTTTTTCTTGCCACCAAATGTTGGTGTAATTGTTCACCCTGATTAATCCCAACATGAAACACAGTGGAAACTACTGACTTTAACACTTGGGCCACCAAGTATCTCTATGTTAATACAGACAAAATTGAGTACCACTACTAGGCACTCATTCTTTATTTTTTTCCTTTTTCTTTTGGGAGACAGAGTATAAAGTCTGATAAAGAAAAACAGTGACACAAAAGGTAGCTAAACTGTTATTCACAAAGATTTCTTCTAGCTTCCAGTTTTTACAAAATATATCCTTCACAATAAAAAGAATTCCTGAAACGAAAAAGCAAGTTGTTTATCTGATAAAGGTCCTGTCATTTCAAAGGCAGATCTCTACTTAATTAATACAAATTGGTTAAGACTAGTTGATTATTTTACTGTAACTGCTGCTTTTATGAGTTGGTGGTTCCTCGACCCATGATTGCTTTCTTCGAATTTTTCTCTGGTCGCAGAAGGATTATGTAACATTTGGGTCCAAACAGTGCTACCAAGAGGCCAAAGCTGGAGGCCAGGATGGCAAATACCTCCACTGCATCTGCGTATTTACCTGGAGAGTTAACATAAGCAGGGACAAAGGCCACCCACACAGCACAGAAGATCAGCATGCTGAAAGTGATGAGTTTGGCCTCATTGAAATTATCTGGAAGATTCCTTGCCAGAAAAGCTAACAGGAAGCTAAGAATAGCCAGTAAACCAATGTAACCCAGTAACACTGCAAAACCAACTGTTGACCCAACTACACACTCATAAATAATCTTATCATTGTAATATTGAGTGTTTTTATGAGGAGCCGGTGATGAAGACACAATCCAGGCAGTGCAGATTGCTGCCTGAATGGAAGTGAGAACCATGACTGTCCCTCTCTGCTGCATAGCACCAAACCACTTCAGAATGTCTTCACCTCCTGGCTTGGAGGCCTTAAACACAGCCAGAACCACCATAGTTTTTACCAAAATACAAGAGACACAAAGCACAAAGCTGATCCCAAATGCTGCATGTCTCAGCTGGCATGTCCACAGTCTGGGACGACCGATAAACAGCAGTGAACACATGAAACATAGTTTCAGTGATACCAGGAGCAGGAAACTCAGTTCTGAATTGTTGGCGCGTACGATCGGTGTGTGGCGATGATAGGTAAAAATGCCCAACACAACAACACAGATACATGTACACAGCAACGAAGTGGTTGTCAAGCAGATACCAAGAGGCTCATGGTAGGAGAGGAACTCTGTTTTTTTAGGAACACAGTGGTCACGCTGGGGGTTGGACCAGAGATCCTCTGGACAGCTAGTGCAATCCATAGCATCTGATAAGAAAGAGGATATTTTGAGGTGTATTGTTGTTGTATAGTATATAGTTACCTTAGTGTGTAATTAAAACATTGAACATGAACACTTACTAGTTTGATTACTTATCTTTCCCTCAGAACAAGGGATGCAGTCAAAACAACAAATGGGTTCCCCTTTCTTTATGGCCATGCGGGTACCTGGAGGACAGCTCTCACTGCACACTGATGGGGGTGTCTTGAGAGAGACAAACAAATCTCTAACTATATTATAATACACTGATTTTCTGTTAAAATACAAAAACATTGTCTGATAAAGCAGAAATAACCTTGTTTGATTCAAAGTTCCAGAAGATTTTGTCTTCATCAATTGCAAGTTCTTCACCTTTGGATTCCAACCTTTTCACCTCACCCACATTCTGGACTATAGTTTTTCCATCCGGAAGCCAATGCCAGTTGACAATGTCATAGATGGGTAGGGCATCACCATTCTCATCAAATGACACTTGATCACCAAACGCTGTAGTGAAGTTGACCTGTTGCAAATAATGTACAAGCTACAAATGGATGATGGAAATGAAAATAAACATGAAGAGTGAGGAAAAGGCTCCATCAGGAAAATGTTTATCAGACTGTTAAATGATTTACAACAGATCTTGCAAATCTAATTGTAGCAAGTATTTCAGGGTGTAGCATCCCTTTCAAAAACATAATCAGGTGGAGAGTTAATTGATGTGTTACCTGCCAGGGCTCCAATGTTTGCAAAGTGGCACAGCTGTGCCCGCTGAATGGACCTCTCCCTGGTTGACAATGCAGCATTTTATCAAGTGCATATGCCAGAGCATAGACAGCTTTGTAAATATTATACTCAGGCCTAAGGGTTGAAAAATCCAAAAACTCAGTCTCCACATTGTTAATATCTTCCTGTCCAGTGCAAAGTGCTCCGCCAGCTTCCACCAGATCTGCTGGATCAAATTTACACTGAAATGTGTGTTCCCAAAACTGCCTCACCTGAAATACAGCATATTATAAAGTCAGTACTGGCAGAAGTTATTATATATTAGTCATTATTTATTATTTTTATTTGATTAAGATCATATTTGAAGATTAAACTCTCACCATGCTATTTCTATAGTTGCTATTGTCATTTTGGTCAGGACGTATTTGTAAAAGGAATTCCCTGAGCCCTGTTAATTCTCCTCGACGGATGGCAATGCCCAGTGTGCCATTCAGGTATGGCATGAAGAAAGGTTTGTGGAGCACAGCAGCTGCGGTCAACGACTCACCTGCTATCCACTGCCTGCCGATCACATTCTGCCTCACCACCTTTGTAATGCATTGAATAAAATATATGTTCCAAATTGAAAAGCAAGCATTTTGGCAAATATTGATTTGTCTACAACAACTGTTTTGTCTGGCTTTTTTAACTCTCATAAACACAGATGTGAAAATGTTGCTATATTCAAGACACTGAACCTCTTCCATTAGATGAAACATGTGGAACTCGTGTGCAAACACCATGACCACCCGAGCTGTTGATGTCTTCATCAAATGTACAATCCTCCTGAGTTCAGCTGGGTCACTGTCCCAGGGCAAAACCTCTACGTAGGCCAAACAACCTCCACCAGACTGAGACAGGTCAGATTGAAAGGATCGGGCAACATGGAGTCCATAGTCATCATCACTGACCAGCAGGCCTACCCAAGTCCAGCCAAAGTGTTTTAGAATCTGAATCATTGCACGCACCTAAGTATATTGGTGAGAAGGCATTATTGCACAGATGAATAATTTTGTTTAAAATGACATGTCCAATTAATTTAAATTTTGTAATTTATATAAATCACATATTCACATATGTTTCACAATGGCATCAAATATAAATAATTCCATCCGGAGAAAAGAGACGATTTGAATCATGAGGGACAATTGTTAAAATCTTGCTCAATCTGGTAATAGTTATTCACCTGAAAAGAGTCACTTGGGATTGTTCTAAAGAAAGATGGAAACCGCTGCCGATCACTCAGGCAGGGGCATGTGGAAAAATAACTTACCTACCAGGAAACATACAGTAAAAACTCAAGTTACCCATCTCATGCAAATCAAACAAGCCAAAATATTTTGAAATGTCAACAATGTACACCAAGATGTAATTAATTCATATTAAAATACACCAATACAAAAGATACTTACAATGGGCATTCTGAATAAACCTAGAACAATGGAGGCAGCAATAGAAAAAGTAGAGTAGGAATCACCCACTATTCCCAGGACCGGAGGGGTCCCTAAACAGTTTTGCTGAAGCAGAAACTGCTCCTGACGACCACTTGCCAGAGATAATGAACCACTGAATCCAATAACAAGTGCACCACAGTTATCATAAAGACTGTATCCCAGAGTCACATTAGGTAGCAGATCGGGGTTCTTGTTGATCTCCTCAATAGCAAAGGCCATGGTCATGGCATACCTAAACCCTAGAATGTCAAAACTAACAGAAAGGTAAATGGCATTCTTAGAAATGGGTACTTATTTGCAATATAGATATATATGTATATATATACTGTATATACATAACACATTACAGAGTTGCCATGATAATTTCATCTTTTTTTCAAACTGTCATTAAAAGTCACATTTATCATGTTTTACAAGTAATTGAGTACAGTGACATTTTCTTCCTGACCAGGAATACTCTGAACATATTCCATAATTTGCACATATACATGTTATTAGAAACCTACCCTTTGCAGGTTGGCTGTTGTGGCTCTGAGGTAAATGTCTGCTCAAGGAAGACAGAACTGTAGTGGACCTCAAACAGCCCACCCAGAACCACATCACCAGGCTTGTGCATTTCATTAAGATGAAACTTTCTCCATAATTTACAAGATGAGGGAGAAGAGGAAGATGTAGAGCATAAACATGAGAAAATGAGGAAGAACAAAATAAAGTAGACCCTCAAAAGGAAACATCTGTCAAGAAAAGTTCTCATGACTGCCCTCCTTTTACAACAGTTTCTTTTCTTCATACAAGGTTGCTTAATTTTATATGCAGGGTTACGTCATTCGCATTGCATGCTTTCAGTGATTGTTTCATCATTTAAACCACCCATCTGGGCATGGTATGTGGTGACAAGACATAATACACACATAATCTTCATTATGTTAAAATATCAAATATCAAAATACATATTGTCGAGTTTTGTGTCATACAAATGTTTAAGCAAATATAAACCAAAAGAGAAATGATAAATTTTGTAATGCACTTTAATTTCATTTACTATTTTCATAAATTCTGATAATGTATGAGGATTGTAATAAACAACCTGGCATTGATTGAGAATCTATCATTTTGTCCTCTTCTCTCAAGTAAATAGGAATTTTTCTTTTTTGTCATTATTCACCTTCATAATATTTAAACCACCCAGTCAATAGTAGTTATTAGTTTTTGTTATTAGTTATATATTAGTTTTAGATAGCATTTTTCATTTGTAGTTTTTACTGTCCTTGTGCTGCTCTAACAACCAGTTTCCTGACTGTGAATCAAGTTCATATTCATATTTCCCAATATTTTTTTTTAATCCAGTAAATTGCGGTAAAGCCTTGAAACATTGTCAAAATCCAAAAAAATGTGATCATGCAAGAAATGGACAATAATGAAGACTCTTTTTCCCACAAATCTTTCTTTACTGGTTATAGTTTCTCCCAAATGTACTTTTTACAGTGAAAATATTTCTGTTCAACTGGTCATTCCAAGGGCAGATTTCTGCCAAATGAAAACGTATTAGTGAAGACTAGCTAATCATTTTACTGTAACTGCTGCTTTTATGAGTTGGTGGTTCCTCGGCCCATGATAGCTTTCTTTGTGTTCCTCTCTGGTCTCAGCAGGATTATATAACATTTGGGTCCAAACAGTGCTACCAGGAGGCCAAAACTGGAGGCCAGAATGGCAAATACCTCCACTGCATCTGCATATTTGCCTGGAGAGTTGACATAAGCAGGCACAAAGGCCACCCACACAGCACAGAAGATCAGCATGCTGAAAGTGATGAGTTTGGCCTCATTGAAATTATCTGGAAGATTCCTTGCAAGAAATGCTAACAGGAAGCTAAGAATAGCTAATAAGCCAATGTAACCCAGTAACACTGCAAAACCAACTGTAGACCCAACTACACACTCATAAACAATCTTATCGTTGTAGTATTGAGTGTTTTTGTGAGGAACTGGTGAGGCAGAGACAATCCAGGCAGTACAAATCCCTGCCTGAATAGAAGTAAGAACCATGACTGTCCCTCTCTGCTGCATAGCACCAAACCACTTCAGAATGTCTCCACCTCCTGGCTTGGAGGCCTTGAACACAGCCAGGACCACCATGGTTTTCACCAGGATACATGAGACAGAAAGCACAAAGCTGATCCCAAATGCTGCATGTCTCAGCTGGCACGTCCACAGTCTGGGATGACCAATAAACAGCAGTGAACACAGGAAACATAGTTTCAGCGATACCAGGAGCAGGAAACTCAGTTCTGAATTGTTGGCTCGTACCATGGGTGTACGATGATGATAGGTAAAAATGCCGAGGACAACAGCACAAATACATGTACCCAGTAATGACGCAGCTGTCAAACAGATACCAAGAGGCTCATGGTAGGAGAGGAACTCTGTTTTTTAGGAACACAGTGGTCACGCTGGGGGCTGGACCAGAAGTCCTCTGGACAACTGGTGCACTCCATGGTATCTGACAGTAAAGGGAAGATGTTAAGGTACATTCTTGTTGTATAGTATATAATATCTTTAGCATAAAACTTAAAAAATGAACATGAACACCCACCAGTTTTATTACTTATCTTTCCCTCAGAACAAGGGATGCAGTCAAAACAACAAATGGGTTCCCTTTTCTTTCTGGCCATACGAGTACCTGGAGGACAGCTTGCACTGCACACTGACTGGGGTGGCTGTAGACAAAAAAAAAAGAAAAAGAAAAAGAAAAAAAGAATCACTTATATCTCTATATTACACTGCTGAAATCTTCAGTCATAAATGGTGAACTGGTGAACAACCTTGTTTGATTCAAAGTTCCAGAAGATTTTGTGTTCATCGATTGTAAGTTCTTCACCTTTTGATTCCAACCTTTTCACCTCACCCACATTCTGGACTTTAGTTTTTCCATTAGGAAGCCAATGCCAGTTGACAATGTCATAGATGGGTAGGGCATCACCATTCTCATCAAATGACACTTGATCACCAAACGGTGTAGTGAAGTTGACCTGTTGCAAATAATTTATCAGCTGGAAATGGATTATAGAAATAAACATAATTAAGAGCGTGGCAGACAAAACTTTATCAACCCAATGAAGGGTTCTCACAACAACTAAATTTAGAAAGCACCTCAGGGTGTAGCAGCTGTTTTTGAAAACATAAACAGGTGGAGTGTTAATTGATGTCTCACCT
Source organism: Scatophagus argus (assembly GCF_020382885.2). NCBI lineage: Eukaryota > Metazoa > Chordata > Actinopteri > Scatophagidae > Scatophagus > Scatophagus argus. The sequence continues at coordinate 17,871,327 of NC_058497.1, read as the reverse complement.
GCCAGGGCTCCAGTGTTTGCAAAGTGGCACAGCTGTGCCCGCTAAAAGGACCTCTCCCTGGTTGACAATGCAGCATGTCATTGAGGGCATATGCCAGAGCATAAACAGCTTTGTAAATATTATACTCAGGCCTGAGGTTAGAAAGATCCAAAAACTCGGTCTCCACATTTTTAATATCTTCCTGTCCAGTGCAAAGCGCTCCGCCAGCTTCCACCAGATCTGCTGGATCAAATTTACACTGAAATGTGTATTCCCAAAACTGCCTCACCTGACATGCAGCATATTAAAAGGTCAATTGTGACATAAGTTGCAATATATTATCAGTTACTTTTTATTGAGAAATTGCCCCTCTCTTATTAAACTCTTACCATGCTATTATAGCTTTCATTTTTGTTGGGACGTATTTGTAAAAGGAATTCCCTGAGACCTGGTATTTCTCCTCGACGGATAGCGATTCCCAGTGTGCCGTTCAGGTATGGCATGAAGTGGGGAGTCTGTAGAACAACAGCTTGAGTCCAAGCTTCACTTGCTATCCACTGTCGGCCTGATACGTTCTGGCTCGCTACCTGTGTATTTCATTAAATAAAATATATGTTGAAAAATGCGAAAAAAAATCACAAAAATTGATTATTTGCACAAATGTGAAAACAGTCATATGTATGACACTGAACCTCTTCCATGAGATGAATCATGTGGAACTCATGTGCAAACACCATGACCACCCGAGCTGTTGATGTCTTCATCAAATGTACAATTCTCCTGAGTTCAGCTGGGTCACTGTCCCAGGGCAAAACCTCTAAGTAGGCCAAACAACCTCCGCCAGACTGAGCCAGGTCAGATTGAAAGGATCGGGCAACATGGAGTCCATAGTCATCATCACTGACCAGCAGGCCTACCCAAGTCCAGCCAAAGTGTTTTAGAATCTGAATCATTGCACGCACCTAAGTGGATTAATGAGTAGGGATTATTGCACAGACAAATATATCCGTTTAAAATGACATGTACAACTAACATCAATTATTGTAATATAAATCATAAATTTACATATGTTTCACAATGGCATGAAATGTAAATAATCCTATTAAAAGTAATAAAAACAAATAAAAAGGTTTGTATCAAAAGCTTGTTGTACTGCCTGAAAAAGACTGCAGTTCACAGTTCTCAACTTGGTAATAATACAGCAATTCACCTGAAAAGAATCACTTGGGATTGTTCTAAAAAATGATGGAAACCGTTGCCGATCACTCAGGCAGGAACATGTGGAAAAATAACTTACCTACAAAGAAAAATATACAGTAAAAACTCCCATCTCATGCTTGTTAAACCAAGTAAGAATATATTTATATTTTAATAATGTATCACTTTTAAAGATATCATTATTTCATATAAAATATAACAATACAAAAGACAGGCAACAGAAAACTTACAATGGGCATTTTGTATAAACCTAGGACATTTGAGGTAGCAATAGAAAATGTAGAGGGGGAATCACCCACAATCCCCAGCACTGGAGGCATCCCTAAACAGTTCTCCTCAAGCAAAAACTGCTCTTCTTGGCCGCTTGCCAATGACAATGCAGCACTGAATCCAACAACGAGTGCACCACAGTTATCTGAAAGACTATATCCCAAAGTCACATTAGGTAGAAGATTGGAGTTCTTGTTTATCTCATCAACAGCAAAGGCCATGGTCATGACATGCCTGAATCCGAGAGTGTCAAAACTGAAAACCAAAATAACACTATTAGTCACTCAAAAGTAAATGGCACCATGAGAAATTTGTAAATGTATACAAAGCAACTAAACCTATGTTAGTAAAATATTACACCTTTGCAACAATAGAAATTTTACAGATTTATTGTAACATTTCAAAATTCTTGCTACAACTGTCACAAAATGTTACATTACTCATGTAATACTAATAAAATATCACATATTTGCAACATTATACTGTTTACAGATATATTTTAACATTTCAACGTTGATTATACTGTTATGAAATGTTGCATTAAGCATGTGTCATAAAAGAAATTTGGGGATAGAGACATTTTCTTTCTTATAATGAATATCTGGCTCAGACAACATAATTTATACAGATATATGCCATCTGCTGCATGTGTGTGACACTTACCCTTTGCATATAGGCTGTTGTGGCTCTGAGGTAAATGTCCATTCAGGGAAGACAGAGCTGTAGTGGACCTCAAAGAGTCCACCCAGTACCACATCGCCAGGCTTGTGCATTTCATTGTGACGAAACTTTCTCCACAGTTTACAAGCTAGGGGAAAAGCGCAAGATACAGAGTATAAAGAGGAGAAGGAGAGAACAAACAGCATAAGGCAGAAACATAAAGGAAAATATGTGTGAAAAAAAGCTCCCATAACTGCCCTCCTCCCTTCACAACTGTTTCTCTTCTTCATACATGTTATTTTATAGGCAGAGCTATGTCATCCCCATTCCATGCTTTCCATCATTGTCTAATTTTTCACACCGCCCATCATGGATTGGGGATTGTGGCAGGACCTAAAATACTTGCAAACTAGGCCATATCAGCATGTGTTTTTGAGCCGTATTAAACGTTTTGTAAATCACTTTAATATTTATCTTCTGTGGTTTTTCTCCTGGAAATGTAACTTCCACCTTGTTAATTAATCACAATCTGGAAATGCCTGCATAATAATTATTTCATTCTCACTTTTTTAATTTTTATGTTATACATTCGATAATTTGATTTTGTCAAGAAAATTTGACATGAGATTATCTATCATTTGATTCCCGGACATAGTTTGACAGTGCATTTTTGTAATGCTGAAAACTGTGGATCATACTGTATTTCAACATGTTTTAGTCAGAAATGGTAATAGTAATTCTTGTATACATAGTACTGTAGCTGTTGCAGAGATGTCCACTTTCTGTACTTGCTATAGCCTTCATCAGGTTAGTTCATCTGAGGGTGACTTTTGGGGGGGTTATTACAAAGCAAGTTCAGCATGACCAGGTTTTCTTTGTATGAGCTGGCACGACAAGATCTCAGACCAATCAGAGATCATGAGTATCAGAAAGGTGCCTACCATCTCTCTTTGTTAAACCCAGTTTGTGTAATGTTAACCCAAGCTGTGGTGGCTGATGCCTGACTAGATAATCAAAATACATACATATACATGAAGACATATGTTGGGTATCTGTCCACTGCAGTGAAAACAATGCATTGATTTAACTTTAGGTTTAATCAGGAGGAAAACTTGAAAAGTCACCCATATCCTGCAGACTGTGATCAAAACAAAGAAATAGTCAAAATCTTTTTCACACAAAAATTATTTTATTTCTTCCAATTCTTCTAGTTGATTCTAGGTTTAGTCTTTAAAATAAAAACATCTCTAAAGTACAAAAGCAGGTTATTTATTTGTTATGTATTAGCCATTTCATGGAAGGATCACACCTGAAAAAAATGCGAAATACATGTTGGTCCAGACTAGTTCATTTTACTATAAATGTTGCTCTTATGAGTTGGTGGTTCCTCGGCCCATGATAGCTTTCTTTGTGTTCCTCTCTGGTCTCAGCAGGATTATGTAACATTTGGGTCCAAACAGTGCTACCAGGAGGCCAAAACTGGAGGCCAGGATGGCAAATACCTCCACTGCATCTGCATATTTGCCTGGAGAGTTGACATAAGCAGGGACAAAGGCCACCCACACAGCACAGAAGATCAGCATGCTGAAAGTGATGAGCTTGGCCTCATTAAAATTGTCTGGGAGATTTCTTGCCAGAAATGCTAACAGGAAGCTGAGGATGGCCAGTAAACCAATATAGCCAAGTAAAACTCCAAAACCAATTGTAGACCCAACTACACATTCATAAACTATTTTGTCATTGTGATAGTGAGTGTTTTTATGGGGAGTTGGTGAGGCAGACACAAGCCAAGCTGTGCAGATTGCTGCCTGAATAGAAGTAAGAACCATGACTGTTCCTCTCTGCTGCATAGAACCAAACCACTTCAAAATGGCTCCACCTCCTGGTTTGGAGGCTTTAAACACAGCCAGAACCACCATGGTTTTTACCAAAATACATGAGACAGAAAGCACAAAGCTGATCCCAAATGCTGCATGTCTCAGCTGGCATGTCCACAGTCTGGGACGACCAATAAACAGCAGTGAACACAGGAAACATAACTTAAGTGATACCAAGAGCAGAAAGCTCAGTTCTGAGTTGTTGGCTCGTACTATTGGCGTGCTGTGATGATAGATAAAGATGCCCAGGACAACAGAACATATACATGTACCCAACAGTGAGGCGGTTGTCAAACAGATACCCAGAGGCTCATGATAAGAGAGAAACTCTGTTTTCTTAGGAACACACTGGTCATGCTGAGGACCGGACCAGAAGTCCTCTGGACAATTGGTGCACTCCACGGAATCTGAAAAAAAAGAGGAAGTTACTCCATTTTTCCAGCATTGTCCCTATTCTTTTTTTCTGCACTCCTGTTATTATTGCCAAAATAAGGAGATCATACCCTCGCACATTTAAACACTGTCCCTTTTTCTGAAGGAGTGGGCCTATACTTTCCCTCAACACTAACTGGTCAACCACAGGGGGAGACAATGTTGAGGCCAGTGAGAGACTGAGAGACTGTTTCCAAACTACCGACTGGGAGACACTTCACAGCTCTCATGGTGATGACATCAATGGCCTGACAGACATCACAGAATACATCAACTTCTGTGTGGAGAACACTTTACCAACCCGGAGGGTACAACAAGCCCTGGTTGGCCTGAGCTTAAAACCCTGCTGAACCAGAAGAAGAGGGCTTTCATTTCTGGGGACAGAGTGGAGCAGAAGAGAAATACCATCTCAGGACATGGACTGAATGGAGCCAGAGGGAGAGCTGAAGGTGACCAGCACTGGGCAAGCTGCCACCCTTCCTCTCCCCTCTTCATGCATCTCCAGACCAGTGGACACTACCGCCATCCACAGGGCGTTGACTCACCTGGAGAGTGCCAGGAGCTCTGTGAGAATCATGTTTTTTGACTTCTCAAACTCATTCAGCAAAATTCAACCAGTGTTGCTGAGAGGGAAGCGGAAGTGGATGGACATTTGGATGCTTGGATCATCGACTAACTAACCAACAGGCCACAGTATGTGAGACTGTGTAACTGTATGTCTGAGGTGGTAATTTGCAGCACGGGGGCCCCCAGGGAATGGGGGAATCCTCTTCACCCTTTACACTTCACCTACAACACCAGCAGATGTCACCTCCAGAAGTTCTCTGATGACTCAGCCATTGTTGGCTGTGTGTCTGAGGGGAATGAGATGGAGTACAGGCAAGTCATCATGGACTTTGTGGACTGGTGTGAGCGCAACCACCTGTGCACCACCAGTAAAACGAAGGAGATGGTGATTGACTTCTGGATACTACCATATTGGTGAACATCCAGGGTTCGGACATTGAGATGTATCTGGGTGTTTACCTCAATAATAAATTGGACTGGTCACATAACACTGATGCCCTGTACAAGGCCAAAGTTGCCTCCACCTTCTGAGGAGACTGAGGTCCTTTGCAGTGTGCAGGCCCCTGCCACAGACATTTTATGACTCTGTGGTAGCCTCTGCTATTCACAACACTGTGGTCTGTTGGGGACCGGGCAGCACGGACCAGGACAGAAAAAGACTGAACAAGATGGTCAGGAGGACCAGCTCTGTTCTGTGAATTTTACCACTGTGTGATCAATAAAATTCATCTTATCTTATCTCATCTGAATACAAACAAACACTCCACAACAAGCCATGAAACACTAATTGATACTAACCTGTTTGATTGCTTATCTTTCCCTCTGAACAAGGAATGCAGTCATAACAACATGCAGGTTGTCCTTTTTTCCTGGCCACTCGGGTACCTGGGGCGCAGCTCTCACTACAAACTGACCTGGGTGGCTACAGGGAAAGAATTGTGCAATCACTGTTATTCTCTACAGCATGCGATGCCACTATTTCATGTAATAATAAAGCACACACACCAGTAAGGAGAAGTAACCTCTTTCAGATCAATGTTCCAGAAGATTTTGTCTTCATCAATTATGAGCTCTTCACCTGTGGGCACTGACTTTTTTACCTCACCCACATTCTGAACTTGAATTCTTCCATCAGGGAGCCACAGCCAGTTCATAATATCATATATTGGTAAGGCATCACCATTCTCGTCAAAGGATACTTGATCACCAAACGATGTGGTGAAGTTGACTTTTTTCAAATAATACATAAGCTACAAATGGGAGAGATATTAGAGATATTTTTTCAATTTCGTACCTATTAACAAAAAAATTAAATTAAATTAATTTTAAATTTAATTTTTCCATTAAAGAATGTTAATCACAGGAACACAGGAAGTATAAAAAATGTAAAAAATGTATAAAAAATATGATGATATGACATGATGTTTTACTGCCACAAAAATGCACTCAGTCATTTCTCCCAAGGTGTAGCAGCTGTTACACAGGAGTATTCACTGATATCACACCTGCCATGGTTCCAGTCTTTGCAGAGTGGCACAGCTGTGCCCATTGAAAGGTCCTCTCCCTGGCACACAACGCAGCATGTCATCGAGTGCATATGCCAGTGCATACACAGCCTTGTAAACATTGTACTCTGGCCTGAGTTCTGATGTGTCCAAAAACTCAGTCTGAACATTCTTTAGGTCTTCCTGCCCAGTGCATAATGTTCCTCCACTTTCCACCCAACCTGCAGGAGGTGGTGGAAATTTACACTGAAATGTGTATTCCCAAAACTGTTTATCCTGAAATGCATTAAAACATGTTAACAGAAATAATTACAATTTATTATTCCTGAAATTTGTTGTCATATTGAAAGGTTAAACCCACTATGCTATTTTCATTGTCTCTGTTGTGGTGCTTGTCAGGCTTAATTCTCAGCAGGAAGTCACCAAGTCCTGGTATTTTTCCATGACGGATGGCAATGCCTAGTGTGCCACCAAGGTACGGCATGAAGGTAGGTGTGTGAAGTCCGTCAACCAAAGTCCAAGCTTCACTGGCAATCCACTGTAGGCCAGTCACATTCTGCTTCACCACCTGTGCATGGCATTAAAACAATCTTATTCAGACTTCTGTGAAACAATTACAGTCTACTTTGAAGTGTTGATGCATATCAACAAAACTACAAAAGAACTCTCTGATACAGTTGCTTCCTTTTAGTAATGAAAGCACAGAAATAAAAACGAATACATGATAATTCACAGAATTGGGAGTGAATACGTGATTTTAGGGTAAAAGGGAAAAATTTTATGGAATCTTGCTCTAGATTCAAAGGCAACAATGTATTTCCATTCTCCAACCTCTTCCATAAGTTGAATCATGTGCATCTGATGTGCGAACACAATGACCACACGAGCTGTAGATTTTATCATCACATCCACAATCCTCTTATATTCATTTGGATTGTTGCCCCAAGGCAAAACCTCTGAGTAAGCCAAACAACCTCCACCAGATTGAGTCAGGTCAGTATGGAAGGATTGGGCAGCATGGCGTCCGTAGTCATCATCACTGATCAACAGGCCCACCCAAGTCCAGCCAAAGTGTTTTAGAATGTGAATCATAGCCCGTACCTAAATGAATACAGAGTGAAGGAATTAGTGTAAAGGCCTATGTCTGATTATTTTGAAAAGTGGTCAATTATGGAATTCAAATAACTATAATTTGTAAACTAATACATTGTAATACAAAAAATCTAAATTGAATACTTTTGGAGTCCTTTAAAATCAAAGATTTAAAATGTTTCACATTATTAAAAAAAAACAAAACACTTTAAAAAGGAATCCAGTGTTGGTACTCAGCATTTACAGCTAGTCAGAACAAATGATCTTTTCAGAAGCAGTATACTGGCACAAAAACACAGGTGTCTGTAACCTACAACATGCGAGATGTTATTTTATCTTTCAGTTCATATTTGGAGTTGAGATCTTTGCAGATGACAGGGCAGCAAATTTATTTTTGTCTTGCAATAATCTGCACTGGATTCTTGAACTGCATATTTTAACGATGAACATACTGTCAGGAATGGAAAGTTGTTTTGGAGAGACTACAGCTGTTTGAACCTTCCATCTTGACTCAGCCCCCCACCCCCCCACTCCCAAAGGCAAAGTTTTTGAAATCTGATTACATAATCCTGATTACATGTAATCTATTACTAACCCAACCCTATGTCTTGTAATGGAATATAATTAATTAATCATGTTAAACATTTTGCCTTTTATACATATAATTTTATCAATGGTGCACAGAGCAAGAGATTTTATGCACACAAGTTCTGTTTAATTGGCAAAACCTAATTTCAAATTTGCATCATGTTATTTGAGATATATGCAGATGTTTCGTAAAAGTGTTTCACCTGAAAAGCATCACTTGGAATCGTTCTGAAGAAGGACGGAAACCTTTTCTGATCACTCAGGCAGGAACATGTAGCAAAATAACTCACCTGTTTTGAAAAACACACAATGTGCACAGGTTGTGCAACTCTTTTAATAATTTGTTATTTGTTCAAATGCAATGTGTCAAAAGCACACAGGAATTTACAGACAGGAAACTTACAATTGGCAGTTTAAATAAACCTAGAACATTGGAGGCGGCAATAGAAAATGTTGAAAAGGGATCACCCACAATTCCTATAACAGGAGGGGTCCCCAAACAGTTCTCCTGAAGCACAAACTGCTCCTCTCGACCACTTGCCAATGACAATGCAGCACTGAACCCAATGCCAAGTGTAGCACAGTTGTCATAAAGATTGTATCCCAGGGTCACATTAGGTAACAGATTTGAGTTTTTGTTGATCTCATCAATAGCAAAGGCCATGGTCATGGCATGCCTGAACCCTGGAGGGTCAAAGCTAACAGACATAATATCACAATTAACCACTAAACAGCAATACAGTACTTCTAATATTATGTGCATTTGAATTTGGTACGTGTGTGAGACTTACCCTTGGCAGGTGGGCTGATGTGGCTCCGAAGTAAATGTCAACTCAGGGAAGACAGAAGTGTAGTGGACTTCAAACAGCCCACCCAGGATTACATCACCAGGTTTGTGTATGCCATTAAGATTAAACTGCCCACGTAATTTACAAGGCAAAGGAAGATGGGAAGACTCACGGAAGAAGAAAGAACTCAAGATCAGATAGACACAAAAGAACAATGACTTGAAAGGAAAGGCCCCCATAACTGCACTTCTCCCTTCACACATGTATCTAACCTTCCTGCAGGGGCACTTAATTTTATATGCAGGATTATGTCATCCTTTTGTCCATGCTTGACGACTTACACCACCTATTAGGGGATGGGCAGCAGAGGAGGCTGGGCATAACACTTCAAAAATAACTGTACTTCAAAATAACTGTTTTTTGCTTTGAGAATAAAGAACTCCTGTTTGTAAAGAGCTAAAATCAGGTTTGTATGTAAATAACTGTTCACGTGACAACTGTGTTTTACACCTCTCACTCACATTGATGATAAAATACTTTAATTGCTGTGGAACTGAAAAAAATAAGGAAACACTGTACTCATTGCAAAATTTTATTTTGTAAGAAATTAAAATCTCATTAAGTAAAGGCTTGAGGCCCACCTTCATAATGAATTTGGTAGGTGTTAGGAATGATGAAAAACCGAAATAATACAATTTGCATTTATTTTGTGCAAGTGGATTTTTAGGATATCTTATATTGCAGTAATCATTCAGTAATCCAGACTACTGACCTGGTAAACCAACAAATGGAGCGAGATGTTATTTATCAGTAAAATGAAAGTGTCTTTATCAGATCAATAAGGAAATTGCTGGAGGATGGTGAATTAAATATTCAATACATAAAGATCTGGACCTTGAACAACATGTTGAACAAATTACATACCATCTATCCATCACCCACCTTCATACACTTATCTGGGGTCAGGTCGGAGTGGCAGCAGTCTAAGCAGGGAATTAAGAGCGTCCCTCTCCCTCGCAATGTTTTCCAGCTCCTCATGGGGGATAACATGGCAGTCTCAGGCTAGATGGAATATGTAATCCCTCCAATAATCTTCCTGGATATGGATGTGCCAGGAAAACCTCCAATGGGGGGAGCCCAAGAGACATCATAATCAAATGCCTGACCAACTTAGATGGCTCCTTTTGACACAAAGCAGCAACAGCCCTACTCCGAGCTCCTCACCCTATCTCTAAGGCAGATCTGAGTCTCCCTACAGGGAAAACTCCTTTTCGGCTGCTTGTATCCACAGTCTCATTCTGTCAGTCACTACTCTAAACTCACGACTATAGCTGAGGGTTGGAATGCAGATCGAGAGCTTGGCCTTCTGGCACAGCTCCCTTCACCACAACGATCGAGTATAGTGCCGACATTAATGCTGATGCCACAACACCTCCCTCCCATCACCCCGGTCTGACACTCCAAGGACACTGTAACCTGACTTCCACTGGACTTTGAAGAAACATGTCAGCCAAGACAGCCCAGCAGCATCCAGAGCCTTCTGCATCAAGGGAAAATCTCATCCATCCCCAACCAGATGTTCCCAGTTAACCCTTAATATTCTCTGGGGTTGGACCAGGTAAGGTCTGTCCAACAGCCTCCCCTGCCATCTGATCACTGTGATCAATGTAACAAAATACCACTCAGGTTCAGATCAGACAGGCTATTCCTCCCCATCACCCCCCTCCAGGTTTCCCCATCATTGCCCACATGAATGTTGAAGTTCCCTAGTAAAACTGTAGAGTTCCCGGGTAGAATCCTTTCAAGGACACCAACCAGCGACTCCAAGAAGGCTGGATGCTCTGTTGCATTAAGGCATCCTTTTTATTCCCAGGGGAGAACTTCAACACAATGACCCTCAGCGAGGGGTTGTGATTAATACCATACACCTGCCTCGGCAGTTCTCACCCTAGGAAACTTGGAAAAAGTCCAACTCCTCTCCAGGAGTTTGTTTCCAGAACCAAAACTGCCCCACCTTCAATGGCTCAGATTCCTTCCCAGCCAGAGAGGTTATGTTCCACATCCCAGGGACAAGTCTGCAATGCCTGGAGTCAGCACACTTAAGTGCCAACATTTGTCTGTCACCCAGCATACAATACACCCGAACCCCATCACTTGACCCTGCAGGTGGTGAGCCCACAAGGCAACGAATCCATGTTACATGCCTGTGTTAAGGCCCAACCACCAGACACCTGCCAACAAGCTCCACTCCCAGGTCTGGCTCCCCAGGTGGGCCCCAGTTTGCCTATTCCAGGTGAAGTACCACAACTCTTTTCTGGTCACATCATTAGGGTATTTGAATCACTTTTCATCTATATACGCTAAATAAATTTGAGAAGTATTGCTATTGAATTAGATCAGATCTAGACCAAACTCTTTAATTTAATTTTGTAATACAGAAAATCCAACATTCCCCTATGAGCAAGCACTTGGCGCTGAAAACCCACACAGGTGCAGGGAGAACATGCAAACTCCGTACAGAAGGGCCCAGACCAGGATTCAAACCCTCTACCTGTGAGGTGACAGTGCTAACTACTGCCTCAATTATTACTATTATGCAATATTTCAATATTTTCCAGCTTACCGAATTTCAATAGGAAGTTAATAATGAGCTACTTTATTTTGATTCAAGACTTTTTTCTTTAACCTAAAACCATGGAAGTGTTTTATGACTTGGTGGTGCGTCGACCCATAATTGCTCTCTTTGTGTTCATCTCTGGTCTAAGCAGGATTATGTAACATTTGGGTCCAAACAGAGCCATTAATAGGCCGAAACTGGAGGCCAGGATGGCAAACACTTCTACTGCATCTGCATATTTACCTGGAGAGTTGACATAAGCTGGGACAAAGGCCACCCACACAGCACAGAAGATCAGCATGCTGAAAGTGATGAGCTTAGCCTCGTTGAAATTATCTGGAAGATTTCTTGCCAGAAATGCTAACAGGAAGCTAAGAATAGCCAGTAAACCAATGTAACCCAGTAACACTGCAAAACCAACTGTGGACCCAATTACACACTCATAAACAATCTTATCATTGTGGTATTGAGTGTTTTTATGAGGAGCTGGTGAAGAAGACACAAGCCAAACTGTGCAGATTGCTGCCTGAATAGAAGTAAGAACCATCACTGTCCCTCTCTGCTGCATAGCACCAAACCACTTCAGACTGGCTCCACCTCCTGGTTTGGAGGCCTTGAACACAGCCAGAACTACCATAGTTTTCACCAGGATACATGAGATGGAAAGCACAAAGCTGATCCCAAATGCTGCATGTCTCAGCTGGCATGTCCATAATGTGGGATGACCAATGAACAGCAGTGAGCATAGAAAACATAGTTTAAGTGACACCAACAGCAGGAAACTCAGTTCTGAATTGTTGGCGCGTACTACTGGTGTACTGCGATAATATGTGAAGATCCCCAATACAACAGCACAGATACATGTTCCCAGTAATGAGGCAGCTGTCAAACAGATACCAAGAGGCTCATGGTAAGAGAGAAACTCTGTTTTCTTAGGAACACAGTGGTCATGCTGAGGACTGGACCAGAAGTCCTCTGGACAACTGGTGCACTCCATGGAATCTGAAAAAAAGAGGAAGATACTCCATTTTCCATGTGCTTTCCCTGAAAACCAAGTGGGTAACGATAGTGGGAGACAATACTGAATACAAATAAACACTCCAAAACAAACCATGACACTTTTAAATGATACTAACCTGCTTGATTGCTGATCTTTCCCTCTGAACACGGAATGCAGTCGAAACAACAGTTGGGTTGTCCTTTTTTCCTGGCCACACGGGTACCTGGTTTGCAGCTCTCACTACAAACTGATCTAGGTGGCTACAGGGAAAGAATTGTGCAATCACTGTTATTCTCTACAGCACGTGATACTACTATTGCAAGTAATGCAAAGGCACATACGCCAATAAGGAGAAGTAACCTCTTTCAATTCAATGTTCCAGAAGATTTTGTCTTCATCGATTGTGAGCTCTTCACCTTTTGACGTTGACTTTTTAACCTCACCGACACTCTGAACTCGAATTCTTCCATCAGGGAGCCACAGCCAGTTCATGATATCATATATTGGTAAGGCATCACCATTCTCATCAAAGGATACTTGATCACCAAATGATGTGGTGAAGTTGACTTTTTCCAAATAATACATAAGCTACAAATTGGAGATATATATATATTTTCAATTAAGTATGTTCTTTTATGCTCATTAAGAAAATTTTAATTTTGATTTTCCCTTAAAGAATGTCATTCATTCCCCTCAAGGTGTAGCAGCTGTTACACAGGAGTATTCACTGATATCACACCTGCCATGGTTCCAGTCTTTGCAGAGTGGCACAGCTGTGCCCATTGAAAGGTCCTCTCCCTGGCACACAATGCAGCATGTCATCCAGTGCATATGCCAGCGCATACACAGCCTTGTAAACATTGTACTCTGGCCTGAGTTCTGATGTGTCCAAAAACTCAGTCTGAACATTCTTTAGGTCTTCCTGCCCAGTGCATAATGTTCCCCCACTTTCCACCCAGCCTGCTGGAGGTGGTGGAAATTTACATTGAAAGGTGAATTCCCAAAATTGTTTCATCTGAAATACATTAGAAGATCTTAACAGAAATAATTTCAATTTATGCAGTTTATTTACAATTTATTATTCCTGCTATTTGCTATGGTATCAAAAGGTTAAACTCACCATCCTGTTTTCATTGTCACTGTTGTAGTGCTTGTCAGGCTTAATTCTTAGCAGGAAGTCACCAAGTCCTGGTATTTTTCCATGACGAATGGCAATGCCCAGTGTGCCACCAAGGTATGGCATGAAGGTAGGTGTGTGAAGTCCGTCTACCAAAGTCCAAGCTTCACTGGCAATCCACTGTAGGCCAGTCACATTCTGCTTCACCACCTGTGCATGGCATTAAAACAATCTTATTCAGACTTCTGTGAAACGATTACAGTCTACTTTGAAGTGTTGATGCATATCAACAAAACTACAAAAGAACTCTCTGATACAGTTGCTTCCTTTTAGTATGAGGAGTGAATACATGAATTTAGGTTAAGAAGAAAAGAAAACAATTTTTGAAATCTTGCTCTGTATTCATAAGTAACAGTGTATTTTCATTCTCCAACCTCTTGCATGAGCTGAATCACATGCACCTGATGTGCGAACACAATGACCACACGAGCTGTAGATTTTGCCATCACATCCACAGTCCTCTTATATTCATTTGGATTGTTGCCCCAAGGCAAAACCTCGAAGTAAGCCAAACAACCTCCACCAGATTGAGTCAGGTCAGTATGGAAGGATCGGGCAGCATGACGTCCGTAGTCGTCATCACTGATCAACAGACCCACCCAAGTCCAGCCAAAGTGTTTTAAGATCTGAATCATAGCACGTACCTAAATGAATACAGAGTGAAGGAATTAGTGTAAAGACTGGTCAGGATTAGGCCTGATTACCTTGAAATGTGGTCAGTTACTGAATTCAAATTACATAGCAGATTTTTTTGTAATGTGAATACTTCCGTATTACTTTCAAAGAAAAGATTAAAAATGTTTCCATTAGGGGGAAAAAAAAATTAGCCACAAAAAATATACAAATGTTCTGGTTTTCTCTTTAAACATTTTACGCACAATTCAAAACCATTTCTTTCTTCAAATTTCTTTCATTTGTAGAAGTGTTTCATCAGATTTGAAGCTGAGATATTTGCAACTGACAGCAACTATATTTTTGACCGCACTGGACGTAGACATTCTTGTGCTGCTCATTTTTAAGTTTGAAGAGATGGACATATTGTCAAAAATGCAAGGCTGATTGTATAGACTGCTGCTGCTTGAACCTTCCATCTTCACCCAACACATTTTTCTTGCTAGGCGCCAAGATGTGGAACACTTCTACATCAGACATGCTTTCATTTATTTATAGAGCATTGGTTGTCATGAAAAATGTTCAGTAACTATGAAATTTGCCATGTAGTAATCATGTCCTGAAATGTTTTGACATGTATCGTTACATATTTACACACAATTACAAATGTGATCTTGACGCATTACGGTATATTTATGTTTATACTCATAGTCATAATTTGAAATCTGATGACATAATCATGATTACTTTTAATCTATTACTACTCAACCCTGAGATTCAAAAAATCTTTTAGTGGAAATCTGTACACATATGTCTCATAACGGAATACAATTAATTTGTCTCGTAAATCCTTTTGCCCTTTATACATATAATTTTATCAGTGATGACCAGACCTAACAGATTACATGTATACAAGTTTTGTTTCATTGGCAAGACCTAATTTCAGTCAGTTATTATTTTTGTAACAGTGTTTCACCTGAAAAGCATCACTTGGGATTGTTCTGAAGAAAGACGGAAACTTTTGTCGATCACTCAGGCAGGAACATGTGGCAAAATAACTCACCTGTTTTGAAAGACACACAATGTACACAGGTTGTGCATCTCTTGCACTTAAGTGGAGACATTCAAATTATTTTACTTATTCTAAATCATTTTTAGCTATTCAAATGCAGCATGTTAAAAGCACACAGGATTTTACAGACAGGAAACTTACAATTGGCAGTTTAAATAAACCTAGAACATTGGAGGTGGCAATAGAAAATGTTGAAAAGGGATCACCCACAATCCCTATAACAGGAGGGGTCCCCAAACAGTTCTCCTGAAGCACAAACTGCTCTTCTCGACCACTTGCCAATGACAATGCAGCACTGAACCCAATGCCAAGTGTAGCACAGTTGTCATAAAGACTGTATCCCAGGGTCACATTAGGTAACAGATATGAGTTTTTGTTGATCTCATCAATAGCAAAGGCCATGGTCATGGCACGTCTGAACCCTGGAGGATCAAAACTTACACACAAAATATCACAATTAACCTCTAAATGGTATTACCATACTTCTAATCTTATGTGAATTGTTTTGCTGTGCGTGTCAGACTTACCCTTGGCAGGTGGGCTGATGTGGCTCTGAGGTGAACGTCAGCTCAGGGAAGACCGAAGTGTAGTGGACTATAAAAAGGCCACCCAGAATTACATCACCAGGCTTGTGTATGCCATTAAGACTAAACTGCCTCTGTAATTTACAAGATAAGGAAAGATAGGAAGACTCTGAGAAGAAAAAAGGACTCAAGATCAGATAGACACAAAAGCATAAAGATTTGGCAGGAAAGGCCCCCATAACTGCACTCTGCTTTACACCTGTGTATGTATCCAATCTGCGTGGGGATTTAATTTTATATGCAGGATTACGTCATCCCTTTTGTACATGTTTAACTATTCACACCACCTATCAGCTAATGGGCAGCAAAGGAGGCTGAGCATAATACATATTCTAACATAAATATACCACATATGTATGTGATACTGTTTCACTATTATTTATTTTCACACAAGTGTCCTTTATAAAGAAGAATAAAGAATAAAGTCATCAATCTATCTGTCTATCTACCTGTCTATCTACCTATCATATAAGCAAGTACTTTGGCAAATATGTGCCCTAAACCATATTATATATTTTGTAAATCACTTTAATATTAAGATTGACTTAGCTCAAATGAACAAAAAACATCAATTTAAAAGTCCTTCTTATGTTCTTCTTAACTCCGGCTGCTGTTGCAGCTGTTGCAGCTGAGTTCGTCAGAGGGGGACTCTTAAGGGATTTATTGCTTTATTGCTATTTATTACATCGCAAAATCAACATGAATAGGCTGTTTTTTCTATGAGCCAGCATGACAAGATCTCAAACAGCAATCGGAGATCATGAGTATCAAAAAGGTGACTACTATCATTTTTTGTTAAACCCAGGTTGGGTATGTTAAGCCAAAGGTATGGGATGGTATACTGATGTCTGCTGTGATGACTGATGCACCTTTTAAACAGCTAAATGCATGCATATACATGAAGACATGTTTTGAATAGCTGTCCACTGCAGTGACCAACATGCATTATTTTAATATTAGGTTTACTCTGGAGGAAATTGAGGCAACCTTTTGAAGTTACCTAAATCCGCTCAACTGTGATTGTGAAGAAGGCAATAGTAAAAATCTGCGTTACACAAAAATGATTTTATTTCTTTCAGTTTCTTCCAAGTTCATATTATTAAAGTAAAACACCACTGAAGGAAAACAAAAAAAATCAAGTTATTTATTTGTTATATATTTGCCATGTCATGGAAAGATCACAACTGCAAAAAAATGGAAAATAAATATTGGTTCACAACAGCTCATTTTACTGTAAAAGTACTATGACTTGGAGGTTCCTCGTCCCATGATGGCTTTCTTTGTGTTCCTCTCTGGTCTCAGCAGGATTATGTAACATTTGGGTCCAAACAGTGCTACCAAGAGGCCAAAACTGGAGGCCAGGATGGCAAACACTTCTACTGCATCTGCATATTTACCTGGAGAGTTGACATAAGCAGGCACAAAGGCCACCCACACAGCACAGAAGATCAGCATGCTGAAAGTAATGAGCTTGGCCTCATTGAAATTGTCTGGGAGATTTCTTGCCAGAAATGCTAACAGGAAACTGAGGATGGCCAGTAAACCAATATAGCCAAGTAAAACTCCAAAACCAATTGTGGACCCAACTACACATTCATAAACTATTTTGTCATTGTGATAGTGAGTGTTTTTATGAGGAGTTGGTGAGGCAGACACAAGCCAAGCTGTGCAGATTGCTGCCTGAACAGAAGTGAGAACCATGACTGTTCCTCTCTGCTGCATAGCACCAAACCATTTCAGACTGGCTCCACCTCCTGGTTTGGAGGCCTTGAACACAGCCAGAACTACCATGGTTTTCACCAGGATACATGAAACACAAAGCACAAAGCTTATCCCAAATGCTGCATGTCTCAGCTGGCATGTCCACAATCTGGGGCGGCCAATAAACAGCAATGAACACAAGAAACATAGTTTCAGTGAAACCAACAGCAGGAAACTCAGTTCTGAATTGTTGGCGCGTACCATGGGTGTACTACGATGATAGGTGAAGATCCCCAATACAACAGCACAGATACATGTGCCCAGTAACGAGGCGGTTGTCAAACAGATACCAAGAGGCTCATGGTAGGAGAGAAACTCTGTTTTCTTAGGAACACAGTGGTCATGCTGAGGACTGGACCAGAAGTCCTCTGGACAACTGGTGCACTCCATGGAATCTGAAAAAAAAGAGGAAGACACTCCATTTTCCATGTGCTTTCCCTGAAAACCAAGTGGGCACCCACAGGGGCAGAGAGTTCTGAGTACAAACAAACACTCCACAATAACCTGTTTGATTGCTGATCTTTCCCTCTGAACACGGAATGCAGTCGAAACAACATGCAGGTTGTCCTTTTTTCCTGGCCACACGGGTACCTGGGGTACAGCTCTCACTACAAACTGACCTGGGTGGCTACAGGGAAAGAATTGTGCAATCACTGTTATTCTCTACAGCACGTGATACTACTATTGCAAGTAATACAAAGGCACAGTCACCAATTAAGAGAAGTAACCTCTTTCAGTTCAATGTTCCAGAAGATTTTGTCTTCATCAATTATGAGCTCTTCACCTGTGGACACCGACTTTTTAACCTCACCCACGTTCCGAACTTGAGTTCTTCCATCAGGGAGCCACAGCCAGTTCATAATATCATATATTGGTAAGGCATCACCATTCTCGTCAAAGGATACTTGATCACCAAATGATGTGGTGAAGTTGACTTTTTCCAAATAATACATAAGCTACAAATTGGAGATATATATATATTTTCAATTAAGTATGTTCTTTCATTCTTATTCAAGAAAATTCCAGCCAAGGTGTAGCAGCTGTTACACAGGAGTATACACTGATATCACACCTGCCATGGTTCCAGTCTTTGCAGAGTGGCACAGCTGTGCCCATTGAAAGGTCCTCTCCCTGG
Organism: Scatophagus argus; assembly: GCF_020382885.2. Taxonomy (NCBI): domain Eukaryota; kingdom Metazoa; phylum Chordata; class Actinopteri; family Scatophagidae; genus Scatophagus; species Scatophagus argus. The sequence continues at coordinate 17,852,393 of NC_058497.1, read as the reverse complement.
CACACAATGCAGCATGTCATCCAGTGCATATGCCAGCGCATACACAGCCTTGTAAACATTGTACTCTGGCCTGAGTTCTGATGTGTCCAAAAACTCAGTCTGAACATTCTTTAGGTCTTCCTGCCCAGTGCATAATGTTCCCCCACTTTCCACCCAGCCTGCTGGAGGCGGTAGAAATTTACACTGAAACGCGAATTCCCAAAACTGTTTCACCTGAAATGTATTGAAAAGCATCTTAACAGAAATTATTCTAAGTTATGATTCCTACAGTTTATCATCTTGAAATATTCAACTCACCAGGCTCTTTTCATAGTCACTGTTGTGGTGCTTGTCAGGCTTAATTCTCAGCAGGAAGTCACCAAGTCCTGGTATTTTTCCATGACGGACAGCAATGCCTAGTGTGCCACCAAGGTACGGCATGAAGGTAGGTGTATGAAGTCCGTCAACCAAAGTCCAAGCTTCACTGGCAATCCACTGTAGGCCAGTCACATTCTGCTTCACCACCTGTGCATGGCATTAAAACAATCTTATTCAGACTTCTGTGAAACAATTACAGTCTACTTTGAAATATATAATACATTAACTATTCTCTGATACATTTCTTTCATTTAGTGATGAAAGCTCAGAAATAAAAATGAATACAGGATAATTCACAGAATCAGTATATACACAGTAATTTCAGTTAAAAGGGAAACGTTCTTTAGAATCATGCCCTCGATTCGTAGGTGACAATGTATTTTTATTCTCTAACCTCTTCCATAAGTTGAATCATGTGCATCTTAAGTGCAAACACAACAACTACACGAGCTGTAGATTTTGTCATCACATCCACAATCCTCTCATATTCTTTTGGATTGTTGCCCCAAGGCAAAACCTCGAAGTAGGCCAGACAACCTCCACCAGATTGAGCCAGGTCAGATTGAAAGGATCGGGCAGCATGAAGTCCGTAGTCGTCATCACTGACCAACAAACCCACCCAAGTCCAGCCAAAGTGTTTTAGGATCTGAATCATAGCACGTACCTAAATGAATACAGAGTGAAGGAATTAGTGTAAAGACTGGACAGGACTATGTCCGATTACCTTGAAATGTGGTCAGTTACTGAATTCAAATTACATAGCAGTTTTTTTGTAATTTGTGAGCTAATCCACTGGATTACAAAAATGTAATCTAATGTGAATATTTCTGTATTACTTTCAAGGAAAATATTAAAAATTGATGAAAAATATGTCACTTCATGGGAAAAAAATTTGCCACAAAAAATATACAAATGTTCTGATTTTCTCTTTAAACATTTTAAACACAATTCAAAACCAACTGACAGCAGCTATATTTTGACTGCACTGGATGTAGACATTCTCGTGCTGCTCATTTTTAAGCACCTAAATGAATATCGAGTGAGAGAATTAGTGTAAAGTCTAGACAAGCCTGAGTTTGATTCCTTCACAATGTGGTCAGTTACTGAATTCAAATTGCATAGCAGTTTTCATAAATTGTAACCTAATCTATCAGATAACATAAAATTTTAGACTAATCTAAATATTTTTGGGTTTCTTTCAAATCAAAGATTGAAAATTTTGCACATTATATGAAAAACAGACACAAATATAATACCGATATTCAATTGTTTTCTCTTGAAACATCTTAAAACATTTTCAGCACAAATAACATTTCTTTCACAAAATGTTTATTTGAGTTGTTTGAGTGTTTCATCAGATTTGAAGTTGAAATATTTGCAACTGACAGCAACTTTATTTTTAACTTGCACTGAACATAAAAATCCCTGTATTTCACATTTTTAAGGTTAATGAGATGAACACATTTCCAGGAATGGAAGGCTCTTTTAGCGTGATTTAAACATGTACTGAAATGTATTTAGATGTAGTGTTACACATTTACACACAATTACACATATAATCTTGACCCTTTATAGTTATTTATAATTATGCTCATAGTTTTTTGGAAAGTATTATCATCTATTACTGCCTAGCCCTGAAGATATGATATTATTTCCATGGAAATGAAGATGTAATAAAATATAATGAATTCATTCAGTGAAGCATTTTGCCCTTAATACATATAATCTCATCATTGATCCACAGAGCAAACTGATTTCATGCACAGAAGTTTTGTTTCATTGGCAAGACCTAATTTCAGTCAGTTATTATTTTTGTAACAGTGTTTCACCTGAAAAGCATCACTTGGGATTGTTCTGAAGAAAGACGGAAACTTTTGTCGATCACTCAGGCAGGAACATGTGGCAAAATAACTCACCTGTTTTGAAAGACACACAATGTACAAAGGGTTGTGCATATCTTGCACTTAAGTAGAGACATTCAAAATATTTTACTTATTCTAAATCATTTTTAGCTATTCAAATGCAGCATGTTAAAAGCACACAGGATTTTACAGACAGGAAACTTACAATTGGCAGTTTAAATAAACCTAGAACATTGGAGGCGGCAATAGAAAATGTTGATAAGGGATCACCCACAATTCCTATAACAGGAGGGGTCCCCAAACAGTTCTCCTGAAGCACAAACTGCTCTTCTCGACCACTTGCCAATGACAATGCAGCACTGAACCCAATGCCAAGTGTAGCACAGTTGTCATAAAGATTGTATCCCAGGGTCACATTAGGTAACAGATTTGAGTTTTTGTTGATCTCATCAATAGTAAAGGCCATGGTCATGGCATGCCTGAACCCTGGAGGGTCAACACTATAACACAAAATATCACAATTAACCACTAAATGGTATTACAATACTTCTAATATTATGTGAATTGTTTTGCTGTGCGTGTCAGACTTACCCTTGGCAGGTGGGCTGATGCGGCTCCGAGATGAACGTCAGCTCAGGGAAGATCGAAGTGTAGTGGACTTCAAACAGCCCACCCAGAACCACATCACCAGGCTTGTGTATGCCATTAAGACTAAACTGCCTCCATAATTTACAAGATAAGGAAAGATAGGAAGACTCTGAGAAGAAAAAAGGACTCAAGATCAGATAGACACAAAAGCATAAAGATTTGGCAGGAAAGGCCCCCATAACTGCACTCCTCCCTTCACAACTGTATCCACCCTTCCTGCATGGGTACTTATTTTATATGTAGGATTATGTCATCCTTTTGTCCATGCTTAGCTATTCACACCACCTCTCAGCACACGGGCAGCAGAGGAGGCTGGGCATCATACATATTCCAAAATAACGGTGACCATGTCTATAGCATATCAGCAAGTATTTTGTCATATATGCGCCCTAAATCATATTATATATTTTGTACATCATTTTAATCTAAATATTGTTGTAGTTGAAATAACAGACATGTAATTAAAAATCCCTATCATATTGTTCTTGATCGAGCATGAACATCAAGATTTCCCTATTTTTCAATTTCTTTGTATGAACTGTTTAAAGGCATGAAAATAATAATAATAATAAATAAATAAAAGAAACATTTCCACCTGGTGAACAAGACTCACACTTTGTTTTAGATTAAAGTACATTTTATTATATAATTAACACGTTCACATAATTTTTTTAAGCATAGCTCTTGAGTATTTCAAACCCCACGGAATATAAGAAAGACATACAGGAATACAAATGACAGAAAAAAAAATACAGACTTCATTTTTAAGTAATGTTTATGTTAATTAATCACATTTAACATTTAAAAATACAGGCTGATTGGAACCACTGGATGTTCTCTAAAATTACTTGTTATGGCTTGGAGGTTCCTCTGCCCATGATAGCTTTCTTTGTGTTCCTCTCTGGCCTCAGCAGAATTATGTAACATTTGGGTCCAAACAGTGCTACCAGGAGGCCAAAACTGGAGGCCAGGATGGCAAATACCTCCACTGCATCTGCATATTTGCCTGGAGAGTTGACATAAGCAGGGACAAAGGCCACCCACACAGCACAGAAGATCAGCATGCTGAAGGTGATGAGCTTGGCCTCATTAAAGTTGTCTGGGAGATTCCTTGCAAGAAATGCCAGATGGAAGCTGAGGATGGCCAGTAAGCCAATATAGCCCAGTAACACTGCAAAACCAATTGTAGACCCAACTACACACTCATAAACTATCTTGTAATTATAGTACTGAGTGTTTTTGTGAGGAGCTGGTGAGGCAGATACAAGCCAAGCAATGCAGATTGCTGCCTGAACAGAAGTAAGAACCATGACTGTCCCTCTCTGCTGCATAGCACCAAACCACTTCAGACTGGCTCCACCTCCTGGCTTGGAGGCCTTGAACACAGCCAGAACCACCATGGTTTTTACCAAAATACAAGAGACACAAAGCACAAAGCTTATCCCAAATGCTGCATGTCTCAGCTGGCATGTCCACAGCCTGGGACGACCGATAAACAGGAGCGAGCACAGGAAACATAACTTAAGCGATACCAAGAGCAGAAAACTCAGTTCTGAATTGTTGGCTCGTACCATGGGTGTCGTGCGATGGTAGGTAAAGATGCCCAGGACAACAGCACAGATAAATGTTCCCAGCAATGAGGCAGCAGTCAAGCAGATACCAAGAGGCTCATGATAGGAGAGAAACTCCGCTTTCTTGGGTACACAGTTGTCACGCTCAGGGCTGGACCAGAAGTCCTCTGGACAACTGGTGCACTCCATGGAGTCTATGGAACAAGAATATTTTGTTTATGCATTAATCATTTTTTTCACAATTACCGTTAGCACTTTAGCAAGGCCACTTCTTAAATTTCTGTCCCTTGTCACAACTAACTTGTGTGTGATTCATGCCATCCACACAGTTGCCCTAATCAACTACATTAGTTGCATGTACAACGAAAAGATATTGTCCAAGAAGTGTTCTTGTCTGTTTGTTTTTTTTTTTTTTTCACCTGGACACCTAGATGGGTATGATTCCTGAATTCAAATTAATAATAACTGATAACACAAAATGATGTTATAATTATACCAACCTGTTTCATTGCTGATCTTTCCCTCAGAACAAGGGACACAGTCAAAGCAGCACACAGGCTGGCCCTTTTTTCTGGCCATGCGGGTACCTGGAGGACAGCTCTCACTGCACTCAGACTGGGGTGGCTATAAGGATTGTCAGGGCAATATTACAGTTACTCTACACTGTTTATATGTCATACAGTACTAAAGTAGAAACAATATGCAGACATAACCTGTTTCGAATCAAAGTTCCAGAAGATTTTGTCTGCATCAATTCTGAGTTCTTCACCTTTGAAGGCTGACTTCTTAACCTCACCCACATTCTGAAGTTTAGTTGTTCCATCAGGGAGCCACAGCCAGTTCATGATATCATATATTGGTAAGGCATCACCATTCTCATCAAATGTCACTTGATCACCAAATGATGTGGTGAAGTTGACCTTTTCCAAGTAATGCATCAGCTACAAAGGAATACCATACACACACTGATATTGTGACAAGGAAAACAATATTGTGATTAAGAGAGCATAGGCTTTTAGATGTGTTAATAATTAGCTGGATTTAATCATGCTATTGTTCTCTATGTTTGATCAACCATTATTACCACTAATTACTTTCACCCAACAAATAACAGGAAATTCATTCTGTTTTCTAATTATAGAATCATTGTTTTTCTTCTACTCACTATCAGGCGATTCAAACGGGCCTACTTATGTCACGGATACTGATGTCTTTCTGAAATCAGTAAACATCAAGAGGTAGCAGGTGTTTTTCGAAAATTAAACATGATTAGTGTAAACTGATATCACACCTGCCATGGTTGTAGACTTTGCAGAGTGGCACAGCTGTGTCCTCTGAAAGGCCCTCTGCCTGGCACACAGCGCAGCATGTCATCCAGTGCATATGCCAGTGCATACACAGCCTTGTAAATATTGTACTCAGGCCTGAGGTTTGAAACATCCAAAAACTCGGTCTCCACACTCTCTAGACTCTCCTGTCCAGTGCACAATGCTCTCCCAGCATCTACCCAACCTGCTGGAGGTGAAGCAAATCTACACTGAAATGTGTATTCCCAAAACTGCCTCACCTGAAACAGATTCAAAACAAAAAAGTAACGATATTTTCTATTTTGTAATTACATTATAATTATTGTGGGTTTTACAATCTTACCATGCTATTGCCATTGTTATTTTCGTCATGCAGGTCGGGACGTATTCTCAGTAGAAAATCCTTAAGGCCTGGTATTTCTCCTCGGCGGATGGCGATTCCTAGTGTGCCCCCCAGGTAAGGCATGAGCTGAGGGGTCTGGAGCACAGAAGCTGCTGTCCAGGCTTCACTGGCCATCCACTGCAGGCCTGTCACATTCTGCTTTATCACCTATTCATTGAAGCTTATAAATATTTTTCAGACTTAGGACACTAAAAGTTACAGTGATAGATATAGTATTGTTAGAAAAAACGTAGAATCGTCAAATTCCGATGGATGCCGCTCTTTTCAACTTGAGCACAAATGAACAATAAACAACTTGTGAATAATTCATTAGTGTGTTGAATCAGTAAGCATTATGTTTTTGATGCACAGTGAAGTTTACTTTACTTATGTTCTTATTACAAACATACCTCTGCCATGAGTTGAATCATGTGGATCTGATGGGCAAACACAATGACCACACGAGCTGTGGATTTCTTTATCACTTCCACAATCCTCTTTAGTTCAGCTGGGTTTTCACCCCAGGGCAAAATCTCTGTGTAGGCCAGACAACCTCCACCTGACTGAGCCAAGTCTGACTGAAAGGATCGGGCAACATGAAGTCCATAGTCATCATCACTGACCAGCAGACCTGCCCAGGTCCAGCCAAAGCGTTTTAAAATCTGTATCATGGCACGTACCTAATTGAATACAGATCAGAGTGTACATGTTGAAATAATCTGTCAGTGGACACCACCTTAAAAAATATTTGACAGGAATCTCTCACAATAAAATTACAGTTTATCTATCCTCTTACATTCTTTCTTTTAAATCCATGTAGTATCATCAGCTATGCATAAGACAGTACTTTTTCTGTACAATACAAAAGATTACTTTAATAGCAGTCCTGTGAAACATGTTTGCATTTGTTGTTTCCAGAATTAAGTTTCACCTGGAAAGCATCACTTGGTATTGTTCTAAAGAAGGATGGAAACCTTTGTCGATCACTCAGGCAGGAGCATGTGGCAAAATAACTCACCTATAAAGAAACACATGTACACAGTGTCCACTTTCTAAAACAGAGATATCTCTACCAACCACACAAAAGCTTGTTGCAGAAACTGGAGGTCAATTTTAATGTACACGTCCTATGTTATAAATTTAAAATTTGTTGGAATTCAATATAGCACATCAAAAGCACACTTTTGGAAGGAAACTTACAATGGGCAATTTGAATAAACCTATTACATCAGAGGTGGCAATAGAAAATGTCGAGAAGGAATCACCAACAATCCCCAGGACTGGAGGGGTCCCTAAACAGTTCTCCTGAAGTAGGAACTGCTCCTCTTGACCGCTGCTCAATGACAATGCAGCACTGAATCCAATTACAAGGGTGGCACAGTTGTCATAAAGACTGTATCCCAGAGTCACATTAGGTAGGAGATTTGAGTTTTTGTTGATCTCATCAATAGCAAAGGCCATAGTCATGGCATGTCTGAATCCTGGAGGGTCAAAGCTAACATGCGAAATATCACTATTAATGATTAAAAGTGATAATGTGCACAGATTGACATTTTCTGCTGCATGACAGTGAGACTTACCCTTGGCAGCTGAGCTGCTTTGGCTCTGAGGTGAATGTCAATTCAGGGAAAAGAGAGGTGTAGTGGACTTCAAACAACCCACCCAAAATCACATCACCAGGCTTGTGCATCCCATTCAGATAAAACTGTTTCCGTAATTTACAAGTTGTAAAATGAGAGGATTGAACTGACAGGAAAAAGGAAGAGAGCAAAAAAGTCAAGATCAGATAGGCATGCAAGAACAAGAATGAGTCTCGAAGTGCACCCATAACTGCCCTCCTCCCTATACCCGTTTGTTGTCTTCATGCATGGTTACTTAATTTTATAAGCAGCTCAATGTCATCTCCTTTGGTGGTTTTCGTCATGGTTTCACATCACCCATCAGGGAACAAGCAGCCATCTGAGGGCTGGGCATACACAAATCAAATTCCTTCTACAGACTTAGACTAAACAAGAACAAAGCTATACAGCAAACATAACCATTATGTAAACACTAAAAGTACATTTTGTAAAATTTAAGCCAGTACTAGACTAAATCCCAAAATACTGTGGGAGACATTCCGCTGCAGGACATTTATGGATTTCATTGTATTGCACAAAACGCACTGTCTCCTCTGATATCTCCGTTAGGAACTTCATGTGCAGTGTTGGGGATGAACGCACTGTAGCCCATTCATGGCCAGACTTACTGCTGAACAGGTTCCCTCCAGGCATCTTCATTCTCCAGTGCTGCTCAGAAGTGGCCCAGCGGACCATGGACAATGTGTAGAGACCCTAGTCAGCTATTTTTGCACGGGGACAAAAAGGTGTTGTGAGTGCATAAACAAAATGTTTTACCTGCACCTGGAGTCTGTGGTTCCTTGGGCTTGGAATGTCAAGGTTTTGTTTTTGTTTTTTTTAGATGGACTATTAAAAAAAACAAGGACCTTTTCTTCCATTGCTATTTAACTGGCTGCAATTTCATACTTGCCTTGTGGGTTTTGATAATATATTGACTGGTCATGTGGTCTGGGCATTTGTGAATGAATGTTAATTACATGGCATACAAAATAGTAGTTCCCACCTGGAACTTGACCATCGTTTTAGGAGAATTTTATGGATTAATCTGTTTTAGCCTTTGGAGCCCAATGACTCAAAAGTGCTTTTATTTTGAGGCAGTCTATGACTTGCTTTCAAATTAGCTAAGTCAATGAGAGAAATATCTGTGAATTGTGTTGGTCCTGCTATGAGGTGGTAATTCCAACATAATTATTCAGCTTAGTAACTTGGATTTGATAGTTCCTTCACTGACAGGTTCAGTCTTCAGTGTTGGTTCTTAATAGGTATGTATATAAACTCATGGATTATAGTGTCTCCCCTGCACATGCAAAGAGAAACTTAATCCCAGTTTTCCAAAAACAGAGTGACTGTCATTTTTGCAAGTCGTAGACATGTAGAAGAACTATACTTTCTAATGCGACATCATTGGCATTTCATGACATATGTAGTGTCAGTTGAACTTCCTTGATTGTCATGCCATAAGTAACCTGCCATTGTGAAAGACTTACAACCAAATCTCAGAAAACCAGGGTAACTTGGTAACATTTTACAGCACTGCAAATAATTATAATGTACTGTACTACACACACACACACACACACATACATATCGGCCAGTTATTCATTCACTTGCATACACACACTTACACACGCAGTGCAATAATAGTCCGACGGTCCACAGCAATTGCTTGAGGAGAGTGCTGAGGGTGCAAGGAAGTACTTACCTGTGGGATGCCTTGCCTCAGATTCAAACAAAGGCCAGAGCCAATAATCGGCAACGAAATAGATCATACCTGGCGGACGGATACTACGTCACACACGGGTAATTTTTAAGAATTATTCGAGTTGCTTGGGGCCACAATTGGGAGGGGCTTTAGGTTGTATAAGGGCCTCCTCAAGAATCGAGGAGTCAGTTGTTACTTATTGTGTTATTATTTGTGATGACAAAGCAGGACCCCGTCACAGTCCATTTCACTTGATTATTATTGAGTAAACCAATAAGTGTCATGCCTGTTTTTTTTGGTTATGCTTTGTTGTCTCATGTGTTTTTCATGTTTTAAGTTCAGGTTTCAGTCACGTCCTGGTTTTCTGTCCTTTTGTTTTTGAATCCATGTGTCACGTTTCTTGTGTTTCCATGTTTTATGTTTGAGTCCATGTTCCATGTTTGTCTCTCATGTGTTTTTCATGTTTTAAGTTCAGGTTTATGTCATGCCTTGGTTCGCTGTCTTTTGGTTTTTGAGTCCTTGCGTCATGTTCCATGTGTGTCTTGTTTCCATGTATTATGTTCAAGGTTTTTGTCATGTCCTGTTTTATTTAGAAAAGCATCACTTCCCCTGTGTGCCCTGTTTTCATGTAACTTTGCTTTTGGTTTTCCTGATTTCTTTCTCCCTCCTAATGTGTGTCACCTGTGTCTCGTTGTCATGTCTATTTAGTCCTTGTCTTCCCAGCCACCTTTGTCTGAGCGTTACATTAATGTCCATGCCAGGATCATTCGTTTTTTTCTTGCCTTGCCTTGTTTAGTCTTGCCATGCCATGTTTGCCCAGGAGTTTTTGCCGCAGTAACAGTGTTTTTTGAGTTTAGCCTTACTAAATAAAGACTATTGTCTTTTGGACCTCTGCCTTGCCTGCCAGCCCTTTTTCACTCTGCATTGGGGTTTTGCTCTTTTCTGCGTCAGCGACGCCGACGTACCTGACAATAAGCAATGATGTATTGATCTTCAACTATATGACTAGCTTAAACACTGTTGCACTGTCTTTAAGATCCAAAATAAAATGCGACTGCGACTGAAATTGAAAGTAGAATATGGATTGATTTTCAGAAAATTCAGAGAAAATATTTAAGTTATGAACAGTAAATATAAATCAATGCATACATGAGTTCGATACTGGTGACAGTCTTATGCCATGTGGAATAAAAGTCAGTATCTTTTTAGGTCAACAGAAAGTAATGCAAGTACTCTTACAGAGTCAGACAGTTAAAGGCAGTTTTTCCTCACCACTGTCACCAAGTACTTGCTCACGGGGGAATGTTGGGTTCTCTGAATTACAAAATTTCATTAAAGAGTATGGTCTAGATCAGCTCTAATTGGAAAGTGTCATGAGATAACTTTTGTTGTGAATTGATGCTATATAAAAACTGAATTGAATTGAAACTGAATTGGACATGTCAGGTCCCATTCCCAGGAAGTGAAATACCAAAATTCTATCATGTCCCTCGAGATGCACTGAGCTTTTAACTAATCACAGTGACTCTATGAGTCGATTGGAACAACTCTGCTCCTTCACACACAGGACCTTCTCTCAGGAGACCGAAGTTTGAGTCCTGTGTGGAATCAAATTTTAATATTCCCCTTCTAAACCTAACCAAGCAGTTTTTTTGTTCCTAAACCTAACCAAATTTGCTGTTTCATGTTAAACATATTGTGCATCACATGCTAAAGGAAAGGCTCAGCACATTGCACATAGATACTAAAACACTTTGTACTGTGTGACTGTGTGAAATGCTGAGGGTCTCGACAAAGTGGCTTTAACTTATGGTTAGAATTTGTTGGTTGAACATATTTTAGTAAATAAGAAAGTATTTATGAGTAAAAAAAGGCAATGATGATTGAAGACCTGCTTCTGCATGAATTGCTTTATTTCTTCTCATTTTATTCTAATTTTTTACTTTGATGTAAAGAGAGTTATGAAATTAAAAAGACATTTACTTCTCGTATGTATCTGTTACAAGCATTTGACTCCTGAGGAAATGCAGAATACAAGCAAAATCAAAATTGTTCTATTATGTCTTAGAGGTGGCTCGACCCATGATGGCTTTCTTTGTGTTCCTCTCTGGTCTCAGCAGGATTATGTAACATTTGGGTCCAAACAGTGCTACCAAGATACCAAAACTGGAGGCCAGGATGGCAAATACCTCCACTGCATCTGCATATTTGCCTGGAGAGTTGACATAAGCAGGGACAAAGGCCACCCACACAGCACAGAAGATCAGCATGCTGAAAGTGATGAGCTTGGCCTCATTGAAATTGTCTGGGAGATTTCTTGCCAGAAATGCTAACAGGAAACTGAGGATGGCCAGTAAACCAATGTAGCCAAGTAAAACTCCAAAACCAATCGTAGACCCAACTACACATTCATAAACTATTTTGTCATTGTGGTATTGAGTGTTTTTATGAGGAACTGGTGAGGCAGACACAAGCCAAGCTGTGCAGATTGCTGCCTGAATAGAAGTAAGAACCATGACTGTCCCTCTCTGCTGCATAGCACCAAACCACTTCAGACTGGCTCCACCTCCTGGCTTGGAGGCCTTGAACACAGCCAGAACCACCATGGTTTTTACCAAAATACAAGAGACACAAAGCACAAAGCTGATCCCAAATGCTGCATGTCTCAGCTGGCATGTCCACAGCCTGGGACGACCGATAAACAGGAGCGAGCACAGGAAACATAACTTAAGCGATACCAAGAGCAGAAAACTCAGTTCTGAATTGTTGGCTCGTACCATGGGTGTCGTGCGATGGTAGGTAAAGATGCCCAGGACAACAGCACAGAAAAATGTTCCCAGCAATGAGGCAGCTGTCAAGCAGATACCAAGAGGCTCATGATAGGAGAGAAACTCCGCTTTCTTGGGTACACAGTGGTCACGCTCAGGGCTGGACCAGAAGTCCTCTGGACAACTGGTGCACTCCATGGAGTCTATGGAACAAGAATATTTTGTTTATGCATTAATAATTATTTTCACAATTACCTTTAGCACTTTAGCAAGGCCACTTCTTAAATTTCTGTCCCTTGTCACAACTAACTTTGTGATTCATGCCATCCACACAGTTGCCCTAATCAACTACATTAGTTGCATGCACAACAAAAAGATATTGTCCAAGAAGTGTTCTTGTCTGTTTTTTGTTTTTTTTTTCCACCTGGACACCTAGATAGGTATGATTCCTGAATACAAATTAATAATAACTGATAACACAAAATGATGTTATAATTATACCAACCTGTTTCATTGCTGATCTTTCCCTCAGAACAAGGGACACAGTCAAAGCAGCACACAGGCTGGCCCTTTTTTCTGGCCATGCGGGTACCTGGAGGACAGCTCTCACTGCACTCAGACTGGGGTGGCTATAAGGATTGTCAGGGCAATATTACAGTTACCTTACACTGTTTATATGTCATACAGTGCTAAAGCAAAAACAATATAACAACAACATAACCTGTTTCGAATCAAAGTTCCAGAAGATTTTGTCTGCATCAATTGTGAGTTCTTCACCTTTGAAGGCTGACTCCTTAACCTCACCCACATTCTGAAGTTTTGTTGTTCCATCAGGAAGCCACAGCCAGTTCATAATATCATATATTGGTAAGGCATCACCATTCTCATCAAATGTCACTTGATCACCAAATGATGTGGTGAAGTTGACCTTTTCCAAGTAATGCATCAGCTACAAAGGAATACCATACACACACTGATATTGTGACAAGGAAAACAATATTGTAATTAAGAGAGCATAGGCTTTTAGATGTGTTAATAATTAGCTGGATTTAATCATGCTATTGTTCTCTATGTTTGATCAAGCATTATTAGCACTAATTAGTTTCACCCAACAAATAACAGGAAATTCATTCTGTTTTCTAATTATAGAATCACTGTTTTTCTTCTACTCACTATCAGGCGATTCAAACAGGCCTACTTATGTCACGGATACTGATGTCTTTCTGAAATCAGTAAACATCAAGAGGTAGCAGGTGTTTTTCGAAAATTAAACATGATTAGTGTAAACTGATATCACACCTGCCATGGTTGTAGACTTTGCAGAGTGGCACAGCTGTGTCCTCTGAAAGGCCCTCTGCCTGGCACACAGCGCAGCATGTCATCCAGTGCATATGCCAGTGCATACACAGCCTTGTAAATATTGTACTCAGGCCTGAGGTTTGAAAGATCCAAAAACTTGGTCTCCACACTCTCTAGACTCTCCTGTCCAGTGCACAATGCTCCCCCAGCATCTACCCAACCTGCTGGAGGTGAAGCAAATCTACACTGAAATGTGTATTCCCAAAACTGCCTCACCTGAAACAGATTCAAAACAAAAAAGTAACGATATTTTCTATTTTGTAATTACATTATAATTATTGTGGGTTTTACAATCTTACCATGCTATTGCCATTGTTATTTTCGTCATGCAGGTCGGGACGTATTCTCAGTAGAAAATCCTTAAGGCCTTGTATTTCTCCTCGACGGATGGCGATTCCTAGTGTGCCCCCCAGGTAAGGCATGAGCTGAGGGGTATGGAGCACAAAAGCTGCTGTCCAGGCTTCACTGGCCATCCACTGCAGGCCTGTCACATTCTGCTTTATCACCTATTCATTGAAGCTTATAAATATTTTTCAGACTTAGGACACTAAAAGTTACAGTGATAGATATAGTATTGTTAGAAAAAACGTAGAATCGTCAAATTCCGATGGATGCCGCTCTTTTCAACTTGAGCACAAATGAACAATAAACAACTTGTGAATAATTCATTGGTGTGTTGAATCAGTAAGCATTATGTTTTTGATGCACAGTGAAGTTTACTTTACTTATGTTCTTATTACAAACATACCTCTGCCATGAGTTGAATCATGTGGATCTGATGGGCAAACACAATGACCACACGAGCTGTGGATTTCTTTATCACTTCCACAATCCTCTTTAGTTCAGCTGGGTTTTCACCCCAGGGCAAAATCTCTGTGTAGGCCAGACAACCTCCACCTGACTGAGCCAAGTCTGACTGAAAGGATCGGGCAACATGAAGTCCATAGTCATCATCACTGACCAGCAGACCTGCCCAGGTCCAGCCAAAGCGTTTTAAAATCTGTATCATGGCACGTACCTAATTGAATACAGATCAGAGTGTACATGTTGAAATAATCTGTCAGTGGACACCACCTTAAAAAAATATTTGACAGGAATCTCTCACAATAAAATTACAGTTTATCTATCCTCTTACATTCTTTCTTTTAAATCCATGTAGTATCATCAGCTATGCATAAGGCAGTACTTTTTCTGTACAATACAAAAGATTACTTTAACAGCAGTCCTGTGAAAAATGTTTGCATTTGTTGTTTCCAGAATTAAGTTTCACCTGGAAAGCATCACTTGGTATTGTTCTAAAGAAGGATGGAAACCTTTGTCGATCACTCAGGCAGGAGCATGTGGCAAAATAACTCACCTATAAAGAAACACATGTACACAGTGCACTAATCTCACAGTTTTCTAATCTCATACACAAAGGCTGTGCCTCTCATGCTAGTTAGTAGAAATAATTCAAATTTCACAAATTTAACAATTCACCACTTTCTAAAATAGAGATATCTCTACCAACCACACAAAAGCTTGTTGCAGAAACTGGAGGTCAATTTTAATGTACACGTCCTATGTTATAAATTTAAAATTTGTTGGAATTCGATATAGCACATCAAAAGCACACATTTGGAAGGAAACTTACAATGGGCAATTTGAATAAACCTATTACATCAGAGATGGCAATAGAAAATGTCGAGAAGGAATCACCAACAATCCCCAGGACTGGAGGGGTCCCTAAACAGTTCTCCTGAAGTAGGAACTGCTCCTCTTGACCGCTGCTCAATGACAATGCAGCACTGAATCCAATTACAAGGGTGGCACAGTTGTCATAAAGACTGTATCCCAGAGTCACATTAGGTAGGAGATTTGAGTTTTTGTTGATCTCATCAATAGCAAAGGCCATAGTCATGGCATGTCTGAATCCTGGAGGGTCAAAGCTAACATGCAAAATATCACTATTAATGATTAAAAGTTGTTAGATAATGTGCACAGATTGACATTTTCTGCTGCATGACAGTGAGACTTACCCTTGGCAGCTGAGCTGCTTTGGCTCTGAGGTGAATGTCAATTCAGAGAAAGGAGAGGTGTAGTGGACTTGAAACAACCCACCCAAAATCACATCACCAGGCTTGTGCATCCCATTCAGATAAAACTGTTTCCGTAATTTACAAGTTGTGAAAAGAGAGGATTGAACTGACAGGAAAAAGGAAGAGAGCAAAAAAGTCAAGATCAGATAGGCATGCAAGAACAAGAATGAGTCTCGAAGTGCACCCATAACTGCCCTCCTCCCTATACCCGTTTGTTGTCTTCATGCATGGTTACTTAATTTTATAAGCAGCTCAATGTCATCTCCTTTGGTGGTTTTCGTCATGGTTTCACATCACCCATCAGGGAACAAGCAGCCATCTGAGGGCTGGGCATACACAAATCAAATTCCTTCTACAGACCTAGACTAAACAAGAACAAAGCAATACAGCCAACATAACCATTATGTAAACACTAAAAGTACATTTTGTAAAATTTAAGCCAGTACTACACGGTGGTGCAGTGGTTAGCACTGTCGCCTCATAGCAAGAGGGTTACAGGTTCGAATCCTGGTCTGGGCCCTTCTATGTGGAGTTTGCATGTTCTCCCTGTGCCTGCGTGGGTTTTCTCCGGGTATTCCTCCCACAATACCAAAAACATGCACATTAGGTTAATTGGCTACTCCAAATTGCCCCTAGGTGTGAGTGTGAGAGGGTGTGGTTGTTTGTCTTTGTGTGTTGGTCCTGCGATTGACTGGCGACCAGTCCAGGGTGTACCCCGCCTCTCGCCCGTAGTCAGCTGGGATAGGCTCCAGCTCCCCCGCGACCCTGACGGATAAGCGGTATAGAAAATGAATGGATGGAAGCCAGTACTAGACTAAATCCCAAAATACTGTGGGAGACATTCCGCTGCAGGACATTTATGGATTTCATTGTATTGCACAAAACGCACTGTCTCCTCTGATATCTCCGTTAGGAACTTCATGTGCAGTGTTGGGGATGAACGCACTGTAGCCCATTCATGGCCAGACTTACTGCTGAACAGGTTCCCTCCAGGCATCTTCATTCTCCAGTGCTGCTCAGAAGTGGCCCAGCGGACCATGGACAATGTGTAGAGACCCTAGTCAGCTATTTTTGCACGGGGACAAAAAGGTGTTGTGAGTGCATAAACAAAATGTTTTACCAGCACCTGGAGTCTGTGGTTCCTTGGGCTTGGAATGTCAAGGTTTTGTTTTTGTTTTTTTTACATGGACTATTAAAAAAAGACAAGGACCTTTTCTTCCATTACTGTTTAACTGGCTGCAATTTCATACTTGCCTTGTGGGTTTTGATAATATATTGACTGGTCATGTGGTCTGAGCATTTGTGAATGAATGTTAATTACATGGCATACAAAATAGTAGTTCCCACCTGGAACTTGACCATCGTTTTAGGAGAATTTTATGGATTAATCTGTTTTAGCCTTTGGAGCCCAATGACTCAAAAGTGCTTTTATTCTAA
Source organism: Scatophagus argus (assembly GCF_020382885.2). Taxonomy (NCBI): domain Eukaryota; kingdom Metazoa; phylum Chordata; class Actinopteri; family Scatophagidae; genus Scatophagus; species Scatophagus argus. Next base: position 17,835,303 of record NC_058497.1, on the reverse strand, counting down.
GGCAGTCTATGACTTGCTTTCAAATTAGCTAAGTCAATGAGAAAAATATCTGTGAATTGTGTTGGTCCTGCTATGAGGTGGTAATTCCAACATAATTATTCAGCTTAGTAGCTTGGATTTGATAGGTTCACTGACAGGTTCAGTCTTCAGTGTGGGTTCTTAATAGGTATGTATATAAACTCATGGATTATAGTGTCTCCCCTGCACATGCAAAGAGAAGCTTAATCCCAGTTTTCCAAAAACAGAGTGACTGTCATTTTTGCAAGTCGTAGACATGTAGAAGAACTATACTTTCTAATGCGACTCAAGTGATTGGCATTTCATGACATATGTAGTGACAGTTGAACTTCCTTGATTGTCATGCCATAACCTGCCATTGTGAAAGACTTACATCCAAATCTCAGAAAACCAGGGTAACTTGGTAACATTTTTCAGCACTGCAAATAATTATAATGTACTGTACTACACACACACACACACACACACATACTTAGCATTCAGCCATTCGCCTCATACACGCACAGATACACTGCTAAACCAGCCACTCGTTTCATCCACCCACATCCGTATCTAACACTGCCTCATTCGGTACAACACCATACATTTATACAACGCTCACTCACCCGCACAGCACGCACTCATATGCGATGCTCACTCACTTACACCGCACACACACATACATATCGGCCAGTAATTCATTCACTTGCATACACACACTTACACACGCAGTGCAATAATAGTCCGACCGCCCACAGCAATTGCTTGAGGAGAGTGCTGAGGGTGCAAGGAAGTACTTACCTGTGGGATGCCTTGCCTCAGATTCAAACAAAGGCCAGAGCCAATAATCGGCAACGAAATAGATCATACCTGGCGGACGGATACTACGTCACACACGGGTAATTTTTAAGAATTATTCGAGTTGCTTGGGGCCACAATTGGGAGGGGCTTTAGGTTGTATAAGGGCCTCCTCAAGAATCGAGGAGTCAGTTGTTACTTATTTTTGTTTTGCAAGGTGACAGTCATTTTGCTGACAAAAGAACAAGGTTATCACCACTCATTCGAAGCTGAAATAAATAAATATATGGTGAGTTTGAAATTTGAATTTGAAAACCACCATCTACCCTATGACTGCCCCTGAGTGTTTTTGTGACGACAAAGCAGGACCCCGTCACAGTCCATTTCACTTGGTTATTATTGAGTAAACCAATAAGTGTCATGCCTGTTTTTTTTGGTTATGCTTTGTTGTCTCATGTGTTTTTCATGTTTTAAGTTCAGGTTTCAGTCACGTCCTGGTTTTCTGTCCTTTTGTTTTTGAATCCATGTGTCACGTTTCTTGTGTTTCCATGTTTTATGCTTGAGTCCATGTTCCATGTTTGTCTCTCATGTGTTTTTCATGTTTTAAGTTCAGGTTTATGTCATGCCTTGGTTCGCTGTCTTTTGGTTTTTGAGTCCTTGTGTCATGTTCCATGTGTGTCTTGTTTCCATGTATTATGTTCAAGGTTTTTGTCATGTCCTGTTTTATTTAGAAAAGCATCACTTCCCCTGTGTGCCCTGTTTTCATGTAACTTTGTTTTTGGTTTTCCTGATTGCTTTCTCCCTCCTAATGTGTGTCACCTGTGTCTCGTCATGTCTATTTAGTCCTTGTCTTCCCAGCCACCTTTGTCTGAGCATTACATTAGTGTCCATGCCAGGATCATTTGTTTTTTTCTTGCCTTGCCTTGTTTAGTCTTGCCATGCCATGTTTGCCCAGGAGTTTTTGCCACAGTAACAGTGTTTTTTGAGTTTAGCCTTACTAAATAAAGACTATTGTTTTTTTGACCTGTGCCTCGCCCGCCAGCCCTTTTTCACTCTGCATTGGGGTTGGGACTAGCTTAAACACTGTTGCACTGTCTTTAAGATCCAAATGCGACTGCGACTGAAATTGAAAGTAGAATATGGATTGATTTTCAGAAAATTCAGAGAAAATATTTAAGTTATGAACAGTTATAAGTTAAAGAGTATAGTCTAGATCAGCTCTAATTGGAAAGTGTCATGAGATAACTTTTGCTGTGAATTGATGCTATATAAAAAAACTGAATTGAATTGAAACTGAATTGGACATGTCAGGTCCCATTCCCAGGAAGTGTAATACCAAAATTCTATCATGTCCCTCGAGATGCACTGAGCTTTTAACTAATCACAGTGACTCTATGAGTCGATTGGAACAACTCTGCTCCTTCACACACAGGACCTTCTCTCAGGAGACCGAAGTTTGAGTCCTGTGTGGAATCAAATTTTAATATTCCCCTTCTAAACCTAACCAAGCAGGTTTTTTGTTCCTAAACCTAACCAAATTTGCTGTTTCATGTTAAACATATTGTGCATCACATGCTAAAGGAAAGGCTCAGCACATTGCACATAGATACTAAAACACTTTGTACTGTGTGACTGTGTGAAATGCTGAGGGTCTCGACAAAGTGGCTTTAACTTATGGTTAGAATTTGTTGGTTGAACATATTTTAGTAAATAAGAAAGTATTTATGAGTAAAAAAAGGCAATGATGATTGAAGACCTGCTTCTGCATAAATGGCTTTATTTCTTCTCATTTTATTCTAATTTTTTACTTTGATGTAAAGAGAGTTATGAAATTAAAAAGACATTTACTTCTCGTATGTATCTGTTACAAGCATTTGACTCCTGAGGAAATGCAAAATACAAGCAAAATCAAAATTGTTCTATTATGTCTTAGAGGTGCCTCGACCCATGATGGCTTTCTTTGTGTTCCTCTCTGGTCTCAGCAGGATTATGTAACATTTGGGTCCAAACAGTGCTACCAAGATACCAAAACTGGAGGCCAGGATGGCAAATACCTCCACTGCATCTGCATATTTACCTGGAGAGTTGACATAAGCAGGGACAAAGGCCACCCACACAGCACAGAAGATCAGCATGCTGAAAGTAATGAGCTTGGCCTCATTGAAATTGTCTGGGAGATTTCTTGCCAGAAATGCTAACAGGAAACTGAGGATGGCCAGTAAACCAATGTAGCCAAGTAAAACTCCAAAACCAATCGTAGACCCAACTACACATTCATAAACTATTTTGTCATTGTGGTATTGAGTGTTTTTATGAGGAGTTGGTGAGGCAGACACAAGCCAAGCTGTGCAGATTGCTGCCTGAACAGAAGTAAGAACCATCACTGTCCCTCTCTGCTGCATAGCACCAAACCACTTCAGACTGGCTCCACCTCCTGGCTTGGAGGCCTTGAACACAGCCAGAACCACCATGGTTTTTACCAAAATACAAGAGACACAAAGCACAAAGCTGATCCCAAATGCTGCGTGTCTCAGCTGGCATGTCCACAGTCTGGGACGACCAATAAACAGGAGTGAGCACAGGAAACATAACTTAAGTGATACCAAGAGCAGGAAACTCAGTTCTGAATTGTTGGCTCGTACCATGGGTGTACTACGATGATATGTGAAGATGCCCAGGACAACAGCACAGGTAAATGCTCCCAGCAATGAGGCAGCAGTCAAGCAGATACCCAGAGGCTCATGGTAGGAGAGGAACTCTGTTTTCTTAGGAACACATTGCTCATGCAGGGTGTTGGACCAGAAGTCCTCTGGACAACTGGTGCACTCCATGGAGTCTGATGAAAAAAGAAAAAAAAAGTCAAGATGAATATCTGTTAGGATTAGTATCTTGAGGTGTTTTTTTCCTCTTTGTTTCATGTTCTGTACTGTTTGTTTCCTGTCTTCCTGTGATTTCCCCCAGGTGGTTTTCCTGTTGCTTGTCCAATTCGCAGCAGATATGGGTGGAGCCATTCCTGTGTCCTGTCAGTCCCCTGCCTGGACAGCTGTTTCTCATCTGCCTCCAATAACTCGTTCACTGCCCATGGATATTTAAGACCTTCTTTCCCTCTCCACCCTTTCCAGGTTATAATGTCTGCTCTAGTGGTATCTTGTCAGGCTCACATTTTGAATTTTGTTGTTGCTTGTTTTGAGAAGATTAATTTTGCTGTCATTGTTCAGATTCACCTCTAAGCTCCTCTACCCTACTCAGCTCTGTCTCTGGATTGGACCTGATATCCCCCAGCTTTTAGAGTTTGCCTTTGTGTTTCGGATTCTTCGCTCCTGGACATCTCCGTGTGCATCTAGTCTTTTGCACTCACCTGTTGCCTGGTTATCTGCCTTTTTCATTCCCAGTCCTTGTGAACTATTTCCATTGTGTGTTTTGTACTGTACTGAATATCTCCAATAAAGACTTTATTAACCATTTACACCGTTTAAAGTTAAGTCTATCATTTGCTTCTTGGAATCCTCTTTGAAACAAAACCTAGACAATATCTATATTAAATACTGGATCTATATTAAAAACAAAGGAATCCTTCAGTGTTCCAAAATGAACACCCAGCAGATGCTGAAATCTCAGAATTTGACATAGCCAATTTGCTGCTGAAAAAATAGCTACTATTAGCTCAGGTGGGGATGTGGGATGTGGGTCCTGACTGCTGCTGCTTTTGTGCCAAACAGTGTAAATGGTTCCTCATTAAACTCCTTTTACTGCTTGGTAGAAAAAAAAAGCCACAGCAGGAACCACTATTTCAGTGACAAAAGCTTCTAACACTGAGTCAGACTTTTGTCAGTACTGCAAATAAACCAGTGTCTGCTAATTGTTAATTGCTGGGTTGTATATTAATGTCTTAATATCTGCGATTCGATGTGCACCGACATATATGCTAATTTGCTTAAGCCAAAGACACTGATTGATTTTTTTTTTTTAAACCGCAAATTAATAAATGACATTATTTTATAATGATACCAACCAGTCTCATTGCTGATCTTTCCCTCAGAACAAGGGATGCAGTCAAAGCAGCACACAGGTTCCCCTTTCTTTCTGGCCATGCGGGTACCTGGAGGGCAACTCTCACTGCAAATTGACCGGGGTGGCTATGGGGATTGTAAGAGTAATCATTGTTCTACACCATTTCATGCTGTTACTTGAGTTATCATTGTGAAACATCAATGAAAGTAACATCACAATCACCTTTTTAGATTTGAAGTTCCAGAAAATTTTGTCTTCATCAAGTGTGAGCTCTTCACCTTTGGCTGACTCTTTAATCTCACCCACATTCTGAATCTTTGTTGTTCCATCAGGAAGCCACAGCCAGTTCATGACGTCATAGATCGGTAAGGCATCTCCATTATCATCAAATGACACTTGATCCCCAAAAGGTGTGGTGAAGTTTACTTTATCCAAATAATACACCAGCTTCAAAAGAATGAAAGAAAATGACAGATAAAGAGCGTAATTCAATCTAAATGCATACCTGATCTGACATGTCCTGACTTTGCTCAAATAATGTTTCATGTGTAACTTAATACCAGGCCAAAAAAACTTTGCTTTGCTGCTTTGCTGCCCTTATTGGTTAAAGTTTTTTGTATGTTTCACATCTGACCACAAACACCATCACTGATAGGTGTGCCAAAGCTAAACCACTGGACTAGATTTACAGTGGGTGTTAAGTTACTCTTTAAATTTGGAAACATAATAAACATAAAAAATTAACTGTTCAATTTCAATTTCAATCAATTTTTTGAGGCACCATGAATTTCATTCTACTTTGTCTGATTGCTTAATTATTATTTGTTTATTAAACTACAGAAAAACTGAATATATTGCTTATGTTTGTTTCATTCTATTTGATCAATTTTAGATTTCCTTCTATTCTAAATTCAAATACTTGTATATGGGCTATTCTACAGGATGGGTGCAAAGTCAGAATGCACACACATTTTTAACCTAAAGTGAAAAAAAATATATATATTATCAAATGGGGGTCACTTCAGAGTTTGTTGTTGTGAAGTTTGGTTGCCACAGCTCTAACTGACCACACTGAAAAACAGTCTGGAGTTTGTACACAGTCCTGGCTCTGTACTGTAAATGGGAAAATTTACACACAATTTGGTTGAATGGTCCTCGTTTGAATGATTCCTTGATTAGCATTGTCAGTATTTTTTTGTGGGAGGCCTTTTCCATGATGTCATCTATTTTTCTTTACTAATATTCCTACTGATAAATTGTATTCAGTTAGTAGCAGAACTAACACCTGTATTTAGAAACATGTCATCATTCACGTGCTGTGTAAACTGATATCATACCTGCCATGGCTCCATTCTTTGCAAACTCGCACAGCTGTGCCCGCTGAAAGGCCCTCTCCCAGGAATACAACGTAGCATGTCATCAAGGGCATATGCCAGTGCATACACAGCCTTGTACACATTGTACTCTGGCCTGAGGTTTGAGACATCAAACAACTCACTCTCCACACTGTGTAGATCCTCCTGTCCAGTGCATATTGCTCCCGCACCTTCCACCCAACCTGCAGGAGCTGGTGGGAATTTGCACTGAAATATGTCCTCCCAAAACTGATTTACCTAAGATGTAATTTTTAAAATCTTTCAAGATCTGTGTTAATAGGAATAATGACAATACATTCTTGCTGCAAACTCAGGTCTGATTATAATATTGAACTCTTACTATACTATTTCCATAGTTGTTGTTGTGTTCGTTGGGGTGTATTCTTAAGAGGAATTCCCTGAACCCTGCTATTTCTCCTCGGCGGATGGCAATGCCCAGCGTGCCGCCCAGGTACGGCATGAAGTTGGGCGTCTGGAGTACATCAACAGATGTCCAAGCTTCACTGGCCATCCACTGAAGGCCGGTCACATTCTGCCTCACCACCTGCAATTTGAATTAAAATCAAATGAATCAAAAAAATTTTCTCAACATCTAAGGCACAAATATAGTCTACTTTGTGCTATTCACACAAATATATACAACTAGGCTGCGATTTTATGTGCAATTTATTTGTCTTTCCCTTTCCTACCACAGATTGGAGAAAAATCGCATTTTGCTCAGAGAACAGGTTTGTTTTCTGAAGGTCAAAATGAAAATTCACATATAAAAAAATAATCAGAAACTGTTATATTTGACAGGATTGCATCTTTTCCTAGACTGAAAATACAAAAACTTTTTTAACTTTTATAAAAACATGGATTTATATATTACATTATATTTTGAACCCAACCTCTTCCATTAATTGATAAATGTGGATTTCATGTGCGAACACCATGACCACACGAGCCGTTGATGTCTTCATCACATTCACAATCCTCCTAAGTTCAGCTGGATCATTTCCCCAGGGCAAAACCTCTGAGTAGGCCAGACAACCTCCACCTGACTGAGCCAAATCTGATTGAAAGGATCGGGCAACATGTAGTCCGTAGTCGTCGTCACTGATCAGCAGGCCTACCCAAGTCCAGCCAAAGTGTTTTAGAATCTGAATCATAGCACGTACCTATAGATAGAGAATGGTTTGAATTACAGAGATTTTACAGAGATTCACTGCACTGTAGATTCAGTTATTTCTGTGTTATTATTTCATGCTTTAAACATAATTTGCAGTTATTGTTTTGCTTATATTTTCACCTGGAAAGCATCACTTGGGATTGTTCTAAAGAAGGATGGAAACTTTTTCCGATCACTCAGACAGGAACATGTAGCAAAATGACTCACCTGAAAAGAGACTTGCAGTTTTCACACAGGCTGCGTACAGTATCTCATGCAACTCAATTGACAAATTTAAAATATTTGATCCATTTTAACATTTTATGAATATTTGATATGAACAGCCTCTTCAAAGAACAGAGGAAAGCTCACCATAGGCAATCTGAATAAACCTAACACATTGGAGCTGGCAATAGAAAATGTTGAGTATGAATCACCCACAATCCCCAGGACCGGAGGCGTCCCCAAACAGTTCTCCTGGAGCAGAAACTGCTCCTCTTGACCACTGGCCAGCACCAGGGCTGCACGAAATCCAATTACAAGTGCACCACAGTTATCATAAAGATTGTATCCCAGAGTCACATTTGGTAGGAGATTGGAGTTTTTGTTGATCTCATCAATAGCAAATACCAGTGCCATGGCATGCCTGAACCCTTGAGTGTCAAAGCTAAAACACAAAATGTCATTATTAATCACATATATTGTGAAAATGCAAGTAGCCTATACATATTATTCGCAGTGCCATTTCATTAAGACAGCCTGTATTAATATGACCTTGTTGTAACAACTACACTTGAACTTGTAGGAATATCTCAATGTCTGATTAACACCGATATTACAATACAAGACACATATCTCAGTATAGATTTTTCTCGTTATTCTTTTTAGCATCGTGCGTTTATGCTTATGGAGACTTACCCTGTGCAGGTGGGCTGACGTGGCTCTGAAGTGAATGTCCACTCAGGGAAGACTGAGGTGTAATGAACCTCAATCAGCCCACCTAAAATCACATCCCCAGCCTTTTGCAACCCATTGAGATGAAACTGCCTCCATAATTTACAAGATGGGGAAAGAGATGAAGACTTAGAGAGGAAAAAAGAAGAAGAGAGTAAAAGCAAAATCAGGTCGAGACAAAAGAGTAAATATGTCTCGAAAAATGCTCCCATATCTTCCCTCCTTCTGTTACCCCTGTTTCTAAACTTGAAGCATCGTTGCTTAATTTTATATGCCAGAATATGTCATTTACTGCGTGTCCTTTTCGTCATTTGTTAAATCTTTCACACCACCAATCAGGGCACTGTCAGCAGTGTGGGCAGGACATAATACACATATTAGCATTAAACTTGTGCACAGATACATAATCTTGACATAGACTGTCAAGATTACGCAATTCAATGCCGGAAAAAAATTTCATATTAAAAAAGTTCATTCTTTCACAACATGAAAAAATATCTATTGTGCATAAATTACATATATACTCACACAATAAAATTCACCCACATCACAATCAAGTATTCACTCACTGAAATTTGCACAAATGTTGGCCCACCTGAATATGTGGAGACCCCATCATGTATAAGGCCTTAAAACTGCCATCAACCATCTTTTGTCTTTTTGGTGATTAGCAAGTTTGCTCACTGGTTTCATTTTCTCCATGAGTGGAGTTAACTTTGGAGTGGAGTCCAGTGGAGACCAGGAATCTACTGTTTCGAGTACCTCAGCCGAGACGATGATTCTCTGTCTGTCAACTGGACTGAGGACTGAGAAAATTTGACATAACAAGATCTTCTTTGTATGACCCAACTTGACAAAATCTCAACTTTTATATTCATGTATGAGAAATTTTGTCATTGTGATATGTTTTGTGGTTTTGATGGTATGTTCTGTACATGTAACAACTGTTGCAAGTCTGGGAGAGAGAGATCCCTTCTGTAACTCTTCCTGACTCTTCTTCCACTGTTGCAAAAGTATTTTTTGGTGAACATCAACCTGCCAAGCAACCTTAACAGAGTTAGCTGCTCCTGCAGAGGGTGGTCGAGCTGATGTATCAGTCCTCTGTGCTCACATAACTACAGCTAAATGTACTGTAATCTGTGGCCTTCATTTTCTTTTTTTTTTCGATGATACATTCTGGTAACAATATGATGTTTGTTACATTTTCTCTACATGTGACAACGTCCACTAGATGGTAGTAGTAGAACTGACAGTATGAAATACAAAAGAAAATACCTTGCAATGAATTGTGCGCAAAGCATTATATCTACATGAAATCAAAGAGTGCTGTGCAGATTTTAACATTATGACAAATATATTGGTATGTGCTCACTGACTTCTTCTGCACTAGCACTCCATTTGCACCGTTTTGGGTACATTGTGCTGATTTTGTCTCTGGGTTTGTGTGAACTGAATTTAGCTCTTGCTTTGAATGGTTCAAAGGTCTGCGCTTACAGAGGATAGGAGTGGTGCTGGGGTCAGCACTGAGGCCTCATCTATGAAATGTAAGCTTCAGGGTACCACTCTTCTACCTGCATTCTCAGTGGGTGGAGATTACATTACTGAAGCCGTTTTCTCGATACACATACAAAATCTGTAACATAATCACATAAGTCACTAAGAGAGGAGTGGTAGACAGTGGTACCCTAGCAACACAGAACGTATATATAATGTTATAACCAAGAACTAACGGGAAGGGAACATTCCCCCTTGGTTATACAGAAACCTAACGAAGCCTAATGTTCCCTAAACATCGAGGGAACCAAACATGTAACAAACAACATTAGGGGAACGTTCTGGGAACCAAAATGTGCTACTAGGGTAGGATGTTAGACTGTAATGTTAGACTATCCTCTACAATCATACTGACATTGTCATGTTCAGTGCAAAATCAGTATCTGGCAATTTAAAAAGCAGGCACTATGTAAGCTACAGCTATTTTTTTTCCAGCAGCTACTCTGAACACAGTACCTTGTACCTTTTAAAGTGTACTATTTGGTTGGTTCTTAGTCCCCCTTTTCCGATGAAAAACCTGACCACATACAAAGAGAGGATCATCCTGGAGTGTGCATTGGGCTCAGATATTGGGTTCTGGGTTGTGCTCGGGTACATCGGCCTGCTGGCTGCCTTTTGCTTAGTGTTAGCTGTCTTAGCCCGCAAACTACCTGATAATTTTAATGAAGCCAAGCTTATCACCTTCAGCATGTTGATATTCTGTGCAGTGTGGATCACCTTTATCCCAGCGTATGTCAGCTCTCCTGGGAAATTTACTGTGGCTGTGGAGATATTTGCCATTCTGGTGTCCGGTGTTGGATTAATACTATGTATATTTGCTCCAAATGAAAATACAAATAAGCATTGAATGAACAAAAATCAGTCCAAAGACATTATGGGTTTGGAAATAATTTAGATGGCATCATGCAGCACAGAGCTTTTGCTTTGCGTATGTCATAGAGTCTCCATCTGGTTGATTTTAATACAATTACAATTTTTTTATTGAACCATTGACATGTGACAGATATGTGTAATTGAAATTAAATATGCAGCCCAGAGAAAAATAGGCAGGAGCTCATCAGAGATTACTGAAAGGGCATCCTCTCTGATGTGTAATAAACTGATGTATGCGGTAGAGGGTGGGAAGGTTTGCTCTGAAAATTTATATAAACCAGTGAAAATGCATACAGTCTGCCCACACACAGGGACTTGAGGGATGGAGATCTCAGCTCTCTTTATTGGTCTGATTCTGTCTCTGGGTTTGTGTGAGCTGAACTCAGCTCTTACACTGAATGATTCTGGAGATGCTGTGAAACAAAGGGCTGGGCTTACAGAGGATAGGACTGGTGCTGGGGTCAGCACTGAGGCCTCATCTGTGAAATGTAAGCTTCAGGGTACCAGTCGTCTGCCTGCATTCTCAATGGATGGAGACTACGTTATTGGAGGTGTTTTCTCCATACACGAATACAAACAAACAGTGGAGAATAACTACACCACCATGCCTGAGGGTCTGAAGTGCACAGGGAGGTTAGTAAGAGGGAGAAGTGAGGGATAACATGATATGGACTGTGTGGGGTTAGAAATGGTTTCATTTATATGAATTTAAAATTGTGTTGCAAAGTTTTTTGTATACCAACAATCTAAAAGCTTCCAAGAATGAATGTCAGTGATTTTTAGAAATACTAACAAACTGGTACATTTGTCATTTAAGTATTATTCGATATTGTATTTATAATCCTGTAATGTTTGACTGATATTTAATCTTGTTATCTTGCAGTTATTAGTATTAATTGCAGAGCTCTCCTTTACTGTGTAATTTCCGTTAAAACTGTTGTTGTCTTAAACAAGTGTACGTGTGTAAACAAGTGTATGTGTAATGTCTCTGTGCAGCATTGACTCCCGTGAACTGCGCTTCTCACGCGCAATGATCTTCGCCATCGAGGAGATTAACAACAGCTCGGAGCTGCTGCCAGGCATCAAACTCGGTTATCAGATCCACGACTCGTGCACCTCAGTGTCTGTGGCGGTGCAGTTGGCATTCCAGCTGTTAAATGGCATTGACCCGGTGTTTAACATGAGCGACAGTTGCTCACAGTCAGGTATGGTGATGGCCATCGTCGGTGAGTCTGGCTCCACGCGATCCATCAGCATGTCGCGCGTCATCGGGGCCTTTGACATTCCTCAAGTAAATAGTTTTGAATTTCTGAAAAACTATGTGATTTACACCAGTGCTGATTGTGTGTCTATTCCATTAAAGAACTACATTTCTGCCTTCCTTCAGGTGAGCTACTTTGCCACTTGTGCATGTCTGTCCGATAAGCAGCAGTTCCCGACTTTCTTCAGAACAATCCCGAGTGATCAGTTCCAGGCTGACGCGCTGGCCAAGCTGGTGAAACACTTTGGCTGGACTTGGATAGGTGCTGTCCGCTCAGATTCGGACTATGGCAATAACGGCATGGCAACTTTCCTGCAAGCAGCCCAGAAGGAGGGGATCTGTGTGGAATACTCTGAATCTATCCACCGTGACCACCCACGCAGCAGGATCCAGAGAGTAGCAGACGTCATCCGCAGGTTTCTGCATCACTGACTGTGCTTTTGTGGCCTGTGTGACACTGAACCAATGTTTAAAATATGAGATAGACTTTTGTTTTTGCATCTTAGTGAAAATGGTCATGTAACTTTGTTTCAAAACTTTGATCTCTCCCATATTTAATTTTGATACTGACATAAAAATGAGATACATAGACTTTTTGAGCATTGAAGAAACTAAAAGCTAAAGTACAGTAACTTCTGTTGGTATAAAATAAAGTGCCATGCTATAATATCTCTACAGGTCGACAGCTATGGTTGTTTTAGCATTTGTAGCCTCTACAGAACTGAGGATCCTGCTGAAGGAGCTGTCACTGGAGCCCTCTCCTCCTCGCCAGTGGATCGGCAGTGAGTCCTGGGTTACCGACCCAGAGATGCTGAAGTACAGCTTCAATGTTGGAGCCATTGGATTTGGGATCCAGCGATCTGTCATTCCAGGTCTGAGAGAATTCTTGCTGGATCTCTCTCCCACTAAAGTGGCTGCCTCTTCAGTGCTTACTGAGTTCTGGGAGGAGGCATTCAACTGCAGGCTGGGAAAAAGTGAGAAATTTGTGCTTTTTTTAAATTTATTTATTTATTTTTACATCAGTGATGTTCACAGTTGGATCGTTGTGGCTAAGTTGTTTTAATGATTGTCTGAGATGAGTTTCCTGCGTTATATTTATATATCTAAAAAGTCATCTGTTGCTTCTAGATCAAATCCCAGATTTCTACAGAGAGGAAAATCTATTGATATTGAACAAAGACATGAGGTAGACGGATGATGTAGCTCTGTGAATATTCTCACTGAATGATTTTAGGTTAATTTCAGGCCCTCTGCTGTCTTGGAGAAGTGGTTGGCTGCATTGGGTTCACGGTGATGTCATAATCACAATCACACAGTAATTAGACAGTATCCAGGCCATGCTAAATAGAGATTAAAAACGTACTTAGTAGCATTCATCTATTGAAGGTCTGGTTAGGGCATTATAATGACAGTAATTTTAGATAATTTATCTTAAACATATTAAAACCTGTCAAGCCAATTTGTGATACAAAGGAAAGTTGAGGACATTTTTTTTTTACATTTATAAATTTGACTAATCATTAGACAACTGAATTGTGTGGTAGGCATAAGTTAAAAAAAAAAAAACAAAATCACAACAAAACTGGACTGGACATAATCTGAAGCAGCAGCTCTTTAAAGGAAATAGATGAAAGCATGTCTACAGAACAGTTCTTTGAAAAAGAAAATAGTACATGGCATAGTGACAAAGAATATAGACATGATGATTTTCTGCAAGTTAATTTTTGGTAGGTTAAAAAACCAAAAAGAAATCATAAAAAAATACATGTCATATAAGAGAAAAATAACACTGTAATATATAAGCTAAAAATACCTTCTTCTGTCTCTGTGTGTTTTCAGCTGCAGCCGTGGATGAGAGAGTGTGTGATGGATCTGAAGACATACAGACGCTCCAGAGTCCATACACTGACACATCTCAGCTCCGAATCACTAACATGGTGTACAAGGCTGTTTATGCAATAGCACATGCCATTCATAATTCAGTGTGTCAGGAAACAAATTCTACAACTCAGTGTGACAAAATCACCTGGATAGAATCAAAACAGGTCAGTCAAATTGAACAGGTGAACACCCAAGTGCTCTTTTATGTGATTTATATGAAATTAAGTATTTATGTTTTTCATAAGTTGTCATTTTTCTCCTTCCTTGTTTTCATGTTCCTTCATCCTCACAGCTTCTCACTCAACTAAAGAAAGTAAATTTTTCCCAAAATGGTTATGATGTGTCATTTGATGCCAATGGGGATCCTGTGGCTGCATATGAGCTGGTTAACTGGCAGAAAAGTGAAAGTGGCAGCATTGAGTTGGTGACAGTAGGTTTCTATGATGCATCACTGCCAGCAGGCCAGGAGTTCACCATCAACAGGAACCTCATCTGGATGGAAGGTAGAACACAAGTAAGGAGGCCAAAAGCAGTTGTCTAACATCAAGTGGATATTTTATTAACATAAACTATAAACAAAAGGAATCATTACAGAGAAAAAACACTTTGAATACTATTGGAGTGTGAGTATTGCTCTAAGATGGTCTTGTGGACAACTCCCTTAATCCTGCTGCATAGCACAACTAAATTCCTGACTTTTCTTGTCAGGTCCCTGTGTCAGTGTGCAGTGACAGCTGTCCTCCAGGAACTCGTAAAGTGCTGCAGAAAGGAAAACCCATCTGCTGTTATGATTGCATACTGTGTCCTGAGGGAGAGATTAGCAATGCTACAGGTAACTTTTTGTTTCTAATGCATATTTATGACATCAAATATTTGACTGCTGAAAGCCTTTTGATTTTTTTCTTTCAGATTCTCCTGATTGTTTCCCTTGCCCCAAGGAGTTTTGGCCTAACGCAGAGAGAGACTCTTGTCTCCCCAAGCCTGTAGAGTTTCTGTCCTTTGACGAGGTCCTAGGAATCATCCTGGCTGCATTCTCAGTTGCTGGTGCCTGTCTTGCCATTATAACAGCGGCTGTGTTCTTTCGTCACAGGACATCCCCGATTGTCAGGGCCAACAACTCTGAGCTGAGCTTCCTGCTGCTCTTCTCCCTGACTCTCTGTTTCTTATGTTCATTGACTTTCATTGGAGCACCCACTAAGTGGTCCTGCATGCTGCGCCACACAGCATTTGGGATCACCTTCGTCCTCTGCATCTCTTGTGTTCTTGGGAAAACAATAGTAGTAGTTATGGCCTTCAAAGCTACACTCCCAGGTAGTAACATCATGAAATGGTTTGGTCCTCCACAGCAAAGAATGACTGTGGTGTCTTTTACATTTGGTCAAGTTTTAATATGTACCATTTGGTTGGCTCTGAGTCCCCCTTTTCCAATGAAAAACCTGACCACATACAAAGAGAGAATCATCCTGGAGTGTGCACTGGGCTCAGATATTGGGTTCTGGGTTGTGCTCGGGTACATCGGCCTGCTGGCTGCCTTTTGCTTAGTGTTAGCTGTCTTAGCCCGCAAACTACCTGATAATTTTAATGAAGCCAAGCTTATCACCTTCAGCATGTTGATATTCTGTGCAGTGTGGATCACCTTTATCCCAGCGTATGTCAGCTCTCCTGGGAAATTTACTGTGGCTGTGGAGATATTTGCCATTCTGGCCTCCAGTTTTGGATTAATTCTGTGTATATTTGCTCCAAAGTGTTTCATCATATTGTTTAAACCAGAGAAGAACACAAAGAAACATTTAATGAACAAAAATCAGTTCTAAGAAATTTGAGAATAGTAAATTGTTGAGATATATCATAACTCATTAATGGTGATGGAATATCACTAAGTTCATAATCAGTTATTGCACTTATGCACAGTTTCAAGGTATTTATACATAATTTGATTATATCCATTTCATATTAATACAATAAATGTTCACATAGTAGCAATTATTTATTGACATAATATATAGCAGTTTTCTCTCAAATGAATACTTTTACTTTTCATACTTGAATTACATTTTGCTAATAAATACTATTACTGAAGTAAGGTTTTGAACACAGGACTCTTTCTTGTAGTGGAGTACTTTTAGAGTGTGGTATAAGTAGTCTACATTTACTTCAGTAAAGGACCTGAATACTTCTTCCACCACTGATGTAGAGCTCATACTGTGCACATTTACCATAATCTTCTCGTAGTTGACAGACTGTTGGCTGTATTTTGTACATTTTCTGTCTTTCAGTGTCACTTTTTGAATGTCCTTATAATAATAATAATAATTTAAATGTAATAGAATAAATGTTATTTGAATAAAGTCAAAATTTAAAACAAAAAATTGTAGTATTGAGCTTTTTATTTACTTTTTGTTAAAAAAAAAGTCAAATATATCATTTTTGAATACTCATTTTTGAATGTGTACATTTTTTTTCGGTTTAAATACATTTTGAGCTTAAACAAGAAATAAAGATGAAGGGTAGAACAAAACTTGAACTTTATTCATTGTTTACAATGGTAACTTTGCAAGAGGAGAAATGAGACAATGACACTCATTATGAATTACATTGTACAAGAGTTCATCAGAGACAACTCAGGGTGTCCTGTCTCTGATGCATAGTAAGCTGAGGTGCATGAGAAGGGGGGGAAGCTTGCCTTAAGCTGAAGGTGGTTTGCGGTGTTTTTAATCTGCACTGATTTTAACTATATTTAACAATAAGGATTGCAATACAACACAATTTTAAGAAAAGTAAACAAATGCTTGACTTCAATATTTTAAACAAAGTAATGTACAATTGAAAAACTGACAGGCAAAATTTACCCCATGGTGCTCCTGTTTAATAGGTCTGTGAGACTGTTTTGGATATGCATATTTTAGAGTAGGTTTGCCCTACCTCCATCAGGTTTGGTGGACATTGTGGAAGCACAACGCATTTGAGACAAATTACACGAATTAGTCGAATATATTATCATGGCTGTATCTTACATCAACATTCTTTATAGCACGCTACACAAATCAGACACACTGAATATCAAATTCAAATTCAGTCCTTGCCCAATTTTAAAAAAAAATTCTAGTTTTGACATGAGCATAATATTGAAAAACAAACAAGTCATTATTTTTTGTGAAATAACAAACTGTTTTGTCAGTTGAATACAAGAAAAACAAATTATATACTCATGCTTTTGTTTACTGTTGCAGAACTAATGAAAAAGCAACAGAAACAGTACACACAAGCATTCGGTATAGCTGACAACAAAATGAAGTGTGTAAATTTTCAGACACTAAAGCATTAGCATAAGTGGAAATTCATCATCTGGTCAATACCTGCCACAAAATATCAACATGGACAGCAGTGATTTATCAATCTTAGTAGCATACAATGTTGAATTGAACTTTATACATTTTTGGTTGGATAGCAAAAGATGTTCAGCACTTTTGTGGTAGCACAAAAAGGTGGTTCCAAGACAGATGGTGTTCAGTAAAATGGTGGTGTAAAGCTTGGTTGACATTTTAACTGAAATGTTTCTTTATTATTGGGCCCATTGGAGAAGGCCCAACCACCAGGTGCAGGCCAGCCAGCTCTCTTCCCACACCAGACTCTCAGCATGTCATGTGTCCCATTTGAGGGATAAAGTTTAATATCACAGTCAGAGTTTGGATTTTTCTTAATCAGACTGGTTACCTGGGTTCAATATGTGAATTCTACCAACAACACAGCTCTCAGGGTCAGGGGTAGGCAAACCTATGAATTTTCACATATATTGAAAGATATTTTCCAGTAGTAGTGAATTCACAATTGGTAAAAGCCAAAAAAAGATTTCAGAAACAAGGTGCTCTTGCATCCCCTGGACCAGGATTCGGACCTGGAACCCTCTTGCTGTGAGGCTGACCACCGCACCACCATGCCGAGATACCTTAGGATTGATTTTTGTTCAGTAAATGTTTCTTTGTGTTCTTCTCTGGTTTAAACAATATGATGAAACATTTTGGAGCAAATATACACAAAATTAGTCCAAAACTGGAGGCCAGAATGGCAAATATCTCCACAGCCACAGTAAATTTCCCAGGAGAGCTGACATACGCTGGGATAAAGGTGATCCACACTGCACAGAATATCAACATGCTGAAGGTGATAAGCTTGGTTTCATTAAAATTATCAGGTAGTTTGCGGGCTAAGACGGCTAACACTAAGCAAAAGACAGCCAGAAGGCCGATGTACCCGAGCACAACCCAGAACCCAATATCTGAGCCCAGTGCACACTCCAGGATGATCCTCTCTTTGTATGTGGTCAGGTTTTTAATCGGAAAAGGGGGACTAAGAACCAACCAAATGGTACATATTAAAACTTGAACAAATGTAAAAGACACCACAGTCATTCTTTGCTGTGGAGGACCAAACCATTTCATGACGTTACTACCTGGGAGTGTAGCTTTGAAGGCCATCAACACAACTATTGTTTTCCCAAGAACACAAGAGATGCTGAGGACGAAGGTGATCCCAAATGCTGTGTGGCGCAGCATGCAGGACCATTTAGTGGGTGCTCCAATGAAAGTTAATGAACATAAGAAACAGAGAGTCAGGGAGAAGAGCAGCAGGAAGCTCAGCTCAGAGTTGTTGGCCCTGACAATCGGGGATGTCCTGTGATGAAAGAACACAGCCGCTGTTATAATGGCAAGACAGGCACCAGCAACTGAGAATGCAGCCAGGATGATTCCTAGGACCTCGTCAAAGGACAGAAACTCTACAGGCTTGGGGAGACAAGAGTCTCTCTCTGCATTAGGCCAGAACTCCTTGGGGCAAGGGAAACAATCAGGGGAATCTGAAAAAACAAACCAAAAAGAACTTTTAGCAGGCAAATCTTTGATGTTGTCAACATGCATTAGAACCAAAAAGTTACCTGTAGCATTGCTAATCTCTCCCTCAGGACACAGTATACAATCATAACAGCAGATGGGGTTTCCTTTCTGCAGCACTTTACGAGTTCCTGGAGGACAGCTGTCACTGCACACTGACACAGGGACCTGACATGGAGATACAAAGCAATTCAGACATATTCAAGTGTGCTACACAGATCACAGGATTAATCAATATGTTCAAATTGTTGTCTGTGTTAAAGCAATACACACATACCAATCAATGCACAGAAAATGTCACTAGCATTTGTAACAAATCCTGTTGATGATATTGGTTTTGAAGAAAAAAACTTCCTACAGCCACTTCAGTATCTTGGTTATGTTATGTAAGTTACAGTTTTTTCCATTCCAGTTTAGTTTATTTTACACTATCTTGGAAAATATAAAATTTATACCGCAAATACTGTTCTTACATACGTACCCACTTAATTGGTGAGGTCTCATATTACCTGAATTTTGGATGCTGTTTTAATACAATGTGAGAAGGATGGATTTTGTTCCACATATCTTAAATATTATATTATATTATATTATGAATGGATCTCTTGTTAGTCGATATGGACAGGGTCAAACAGGGATAAAAAATGAATAGTGTTTCCTTTTAAAACACCAAATCTGATGTTTGATATTGAATCACTGATGTTGGCCTCCTTACCTGTGTGCTGCCCTCCATCCAGGTGAGGTTCCTGTTGATACTGAACTCCTGGCCTGCTGGCAGTGATGCATCATAGAAACCTACTGTCACCAACTCAAGGCTGCCACTTTCACTCTTTTGCCAGTTAACCAGTTCATATGTGGCCACAGGATCCCCATTGGCATCAAATGACACATCATAACCATTTTGGGAAAAATTTACTTTCTTCAGTTGAATAACAATCTGTGATGAACAAGTATGATATGACAGTGAGGGAGAGTGGGAAAAAAGCATCGGGGTGTTCACTTGTTCATTTCAGCTAACCTGCTTAGGCTCTATCCTGGTGATTTTGTCACACTGAGTTGTAGAATTTGTTTCCTGACACACTGAATTATGAATGGCATGTGCTATTGCATAAACAGCCTTGTACACCATGTTAGTGATTCGGAGCTGAGATGTGTCAGTGTACTGGCTCTGGAGTGTCTGTATGTCTTCAGATCCATCACACACTCTCTCATCCACGGCTGCAGCTGAAAACACACAGAGACAGAAGAAGGTGCTTTTTTCATTATTCTTCTTGTTTTATGTCTAGCTTCTTTTAAATAGCTATTGCATCAGTTTATGTTTTGCCACTAAATTAACAATGTTCAGTGATCAAAAATTAGTCACATTTACCTAAAGGAAATAATTTACAGAACCTTTGTTTTAACTGATGACCTTTTTAAATATGTTTAAAATGTATAAACAATCTAAACTCAGTTCTAAACTCAGGATAATAGCCAAATTATACCAACTGAAGCTTGTAATTTTTAACCTCTATTGGGCTTTGTGGCCTGGATGCTATCTCTCACTGTGTGCACATGCTCACGACTTCAGTGTTTACACTGTGAAAACCCTGCAGCCAAATTCATATGAACTCTCCTCAAAGAAAGCAGAGTGACTAATCAACATAACTTTCTCACTTTTGCCCAACTTGCAGTTGAAAGCCTCCTCCCAGAACTCAGTCAGCACTGGAGAGGCAGCCACTTTAGCAGGAGAGAGATCCAGGAGGAATTCTCTCAGACCTGGAATGACAGATCGCTGAATGCCAAATCCAATGGCTCCAGCACAGAAGCTGAATCTCAGCAAACCTGGGTTTGTTACCCAGGATTCACTGCCGATCCACTGGCGAGGTGGTGGAGGTTCATTTGACAACTCTTCCAGCAGAATCCTCATTTCTCCAGATGCTACAAATGCCACAACAACTGTAGCTGTTGACCTGGAGAAACATTATTATCAAAACAGTTAACACAATTAAACATGAGAAATATTTGAGTTACTGTTGCGGTCAATGTACAGTAGGCCTACTGGTCTCACAAACTAATTGTTAAGACATGTCAGTGATAGATCGGAGAGAAATAATGGAATGGGAAAAATATATATTTACTACTAATAAAATCACCTTCCATATTACATTCAACTTTTTATGGTTTTGTGTACCCAAGGTCAGTGTCACACAGGACACAAAAGCACAATCAGTGATGCAGAAACCTGCGGATAACGTCTGCTACTCTCTGGATCCTGCTGCGTGGGTGGGATCGATGGAAAGATTCAGAGTATTCCACACAGATCCCCTCCTTCTGGGCTGCTTGCAGGAAAGTCGCCATGCCGTTATTGCCATAGTCCGAATCCGAGCGGACAGCACCTATCCAAGTCCAGCCAAAGTGTTTCACCAGCTTGGCCAGCGCGTCAGCCTGGAACTGATCACTCGGGATTGTTCTGAAGAAAGTCGGGAACTGCAGCTTATCGGACAGACATGCACAAGTGGCAAAGTAGCTCACCTGAAGGAAGGCAGAAATGTAATTCTTTAACGGGTCAGACAAAAAATAA
Source organism: Scatophagus argus (assembly GCF_020382885.2). Taxonomy (NCBI): domain Eukaryota; kingdom Metazoa; phylum Chordata; class Actinopteri; family Scatophagidae; genus Scatophagus; species Scatophagus argus. The sequence continues at coordinate 17,813,999 of NC_058497.1, read as the reverse complement.
AGCAAACATAAAATAAATAAATAAAATCAGCGGTGACCTAGGACATACTAAACAGTCTTGTCAATGAATTTAAAAAGTATTTACTTGTGGAATGTTAAAGGACCCGATGATGCGCGACATGCTGATGGATGGAGTGGAGCCAGACTCACCGATGATGGCCATCACCATACCTGACTGTGAGCAATTATCGCCCGTGTAAAACACCGGGTCCAAACCATTTGAAAGCTGTAACGCCGCATGCATCGCCAGCGGCACTGAAGCGCACGAGTCGTGGATCTGATAACCGAGTTTGATGCCTGGCAGCAGCTCCGAGCTGTTGTTAATCTCCTCGATGGCGAAGATCATTGCGCGTGAGAAGCGCAGTTCACGGGCCTCAATGCTGCACACAGACACTCATGTCACTGTCCAAATTTACTCGATGAGCAGATCACAATTTTCAGAGCAAAGTTTTCTTTTCAGTTTGTGAATTCAACTGCGGAGCTCAATGCATAGTTATGAACAATAGATGCGCTAAATGTGTGATAACAAATTACTTGACTTCACAGGAATATTGTTTATTCCTGTTAAGTAACTTGAGAAAATAGATTAAACACATGTATTGTTTAGGTTTAGAAACAAACGGCAATACTACTTTTATAAATGTAAAATTAATTTCTGCAATCAATGATTTGGCACTTAATGGAGAAAAAGATTTTTTTTTAAGTTTTCAACATCACACAAAAGATTTGCTACATGACTGTAAGCACATTATACAAAACAAAACATTTCTATCTCCACATCAATCATCTTTTTTCCCACTTCACCCTCTTACTGACCTCCCTGTGCACCTCAGTGGCTCAGGCATGGTGGTGTAGTTATGTTTGACTGTGAGCATGTAGGTGTGTATGGAGAAAACACCTCCAATCACATAGTCACCATCCGTTGAGAAAGCAGGCAGACGAGCAGAACCTTGGTGTTTACATCTCATAGATGAGATGGCCTCAGCACCACTCTTATCCTCTGCAAGCCCAGCCCTTTGTCTCTGACTATCCTCAGAAGCATTCAAGGCAAGAACTGAATCCAGCTCACCCAACCCAAGAGACAGATTCAGGCCAATAAAGAGAGCGAAGATCTCCATCGCTCGAGTTTCTATATACCAGAACTCTATATGTGTGTTGTCACTGGTTTATAAAGATTCTCAAATGAAAGCCTACCTCCTTCAATTGTACATCAGGTGACTACACTACCGAGGGTGCCCTCACCCAGTGGTCTTTGATGAACTTCTGGGAAAAAAAATGTCTGTGGGCTGTGTGTATAATATTCTTCATTCAGTGTCCCTGTCTATTTTGTCCACTTGTAAAGTTATTATTGTAAACACCAAGGATGTTCATAATTTTGTCCTATGCTTATAAACTTTTTTGCTTTGCTTCAGCTCATATTCATTAAAAAATGATAAATATTTTGAAGCAAATTCTATATGTTGAGAGGAAATAGGGTCCTTGAAACTGAACACCAATCAGTTACATTGCTGATAATTTTGCTAGATGAAAAAGATAAACTTATTAAAGGCGTTTTTGAACATTTTGAATGTTTAAAATTCTGAATGGTCATTTTTCCCAGCTCCTACTCTTAAACTTTAGTTGAAGATGACAGATGACAGTCCACCATAATAAACATGAACAATTCAGTGAGACTACACTCTTCAGTGTTTAGCATGCTGAGCTATGCTGTGTGTGCAGTCTTTGTCTCTGATTATTTCAGCTCTCTGGGTAGAGGTAGGCCTATTTGCCATCCTAGCCTCCAGTTTTCTTTCTTGATGGCACTTTTTTGAGTAGAATGTTACATGTGTAAATCAGGTTTTCTGAATGGAGAGACACCCCACAGCCTACACCCTTAGCTGACACAATTACCAACAAAAGAAAGAATACCTATAATGGCCCTTTGCCGCTATCCGCGCATGCTGGTGGTTTAAAAGGCTTGTACGCGTGCCAGTGTAGGTGCATGCAGGTGCAAATGCATAACACAGCCTATGACCAAACACTACTGATTGTATTCCAGGTTTATTAGGCTACATACAGTCGACTCAAAGGTACTCATTTTAACCATAACACGTTATTCTGACCTGTGAAGTTACACCATGGCACGGTCAAAAACCGTATGAATTCCCCAGCGTGCACACTACACTGATTAGCCCACCTCCCTATATAGACTCAATCCATGACCAAAAATAGATACTGCCACCTACTGGCAGAAATGCGTACAACACTTGTGAACACAGAAAATAGCCAATTTGGCTCCTACAATACCCTTTCAGTGTCATAATGACCTCTTTTTGAAATTTCAGTCTGGTTTCAGAACACGACATAGTACAGAAACTGCCCTCCTTAACATGACCAACAACCTTCTTTTATCAGTGTACAGTGAAGAGAACTCTATTTTAATTCTTTTAGATCTTAGTAGAGCCTTTGATACTGTGCATCACAAAATTTTAATTGACCATCTGCTGACCTGGGTGAGCAACAGAGACACTGTACATGCTCTTATCTCTTAGACAGAACTTTTGCAGTCACTGTAGGTAAATACATGTCTTGCACAGCCTGCATTACCTGTGGTGTGCCACAGGGCTCAATTTTAGGTCCAATGTTATTCTCCATTCATATGCTCACACTCGGCCACATTATTTAATGACACAATGTCTCTTTCCATTGCTATGCAGATGACACATTTAAATAACTTCTTAAAACCCATTTTTATAGACTGACTTATTTCCTATATTTAATTTTCTATTTTTTTTTTTTTTTGCCATGCTTTTCATATCTGTTTTTAACTTTTCAATTTCCTACATTTTGTAAATCAATTGTCTATATTTACTTTCTATGTTGTAATTATGATTGATTTTGGGGTTCTGATTTCAACTGATTATTAAGTACTTCTGAAATCTGTTTTTTAAAAGGTGGTATATTAATAAAGTTATTAATTTTATTATTATTATTATTATCATTAGTATTGTTGTTGTTATGAAACCAGATAACAGTGATTCAGACTTTGACATCATGTAAATTTTATTAAAGATTCCTATGACTGGCTATCCAATAGAATATCAGATAGGTTTTAAAGAAAACTAAGGTGTCAGTAGTTCAGTCTGTATGCACTTCATGAAGGTTTAATGATTTTCTACAAATGAATATTCTTAAGAACTATTAGATCATGAAAAATCAATTTCTTTATACTGCATATAACATGCCATAACTGATCATCCTGTATGAAACTTAAATTCTCACCAGTCAAAGAAAACAATGTTTTAAAAAAGTTTTTTTTTTTTGTTTTTTTTTTTATCGAACTGTCAAAAAAGAACTCAGTGTCATGCTTTTTTTGTGGTGCATTTTGACATTATTGAGAACTTGATGAAACATTATTTTTTAAATAAGAAAACAGTGAAACAGCATTCAAAGTCACATCTAAATAAGTAAAACAAAATGTAATCATAAAAAATGTAAATCTACTTATTAAAATCAGGGTGAATTTTTTTGTTTAATTGCACAGGATATGCCAGATACTGTAAGTTACCATTTTAATTATTTATTTCCAAACCTCACATTAAGATGGATTTTTGTTCATTACATGTTTCTTTGTGTTCTTCTCTGGCCTAAACAATATAATGAAACACTTTGGAGCAAATATACACAGAATTAACCCAAAGCTGGAGGCCAGGATGGCAAATATCTCCACAGCCACAGTAAATTTCCCAGGAGAGCTGACATATGCTGGGATAAAGGTGATCCACACTGCACAGAATATCAACATGCTGAAGGTGATAAGCTTGGTTTCATTAAAATTATCAGGAAGTTTGCGGGCTAAGACAGCTAAAACTAAGCAAAAGACAGCCAGTAGGCCGATGTACCCGAGCACAACCCAGAACCCAATATCTGAGCCCAATGCACACTCCAGGATGATCCTCTCTTTGTATGTGGTCAGGTTTTTCATTGGAAAAGGGGGACTAAGAACCAACCAAATGGTACATATTAAAACTTGAACAAATGTAAAAGACACCACAGTCATTCTTTGCTGTGGAGGACCAAACCATTTCATGATGTTACTACCTGGAAGTGTAGCTTTGAAGGCCATCAACACAACTATGGTTTTCCCAAGAACACAAGAGATGCAGAGGACGAAGGTGATCCCAAATGCTGTGTGGCGCAGCATGCAGGACCACACAGTGGGTGCTCCAATGAAAGTTAATGAACATAAGAAACAGAGAGTCAGGGAGAAGAGCAGCAGGAAGCTCAGCTCAGAGTTGTTGGCCCTGACAATCGGGGATGTCCTGTGATGAAAGAACACAGCCGCTGTTATAATGGCAAGACAGGCACCAGCAACTGAGAATGCAGCCAGGATGATTCCTAGGACCTCGTCAAAGGACAGAAACTCTACAGGCTTGGGGAGACAAGAGTCTCTCTCTGCATTAGGCCAGAACTCCTTGGGGCAAGGGAAACAATCAGGAGAATCTGAAAAAAAAAAGACCCAAAAAGAACTTTTAGCGGGCAAATATTTGATGTTGACATGCATGACAACCAAAAAGTTACCTGTAATATTGCTAATCTCTCCCTCAGGACACAGTATACAATCATAACAGCAGATGGGTTTTCCTTTCTGCAGCACTTTACGAGTTCCTGGAGGACAGCTGTCACTGCACACTGACACAGGCACCTGGCACATGGATACAAACAGCCATATACAGGTGTGCATGCAGATATGCTTAAATTAAGACAAATATTTCCAGTAAAATTCAAACAAAGTCTTCCTGGAGAACGTCAGAGTATGAGGAAGTCTGTGAATGTGAATAAATAATACCTAAATAAAACTCATCTCTTGTCCTAAAAGATTTCCGAGTCATGTCAGATAGCTTTTGATGCAGTAATGCTTGTAAAGCACTGAGGAGCCCCCATCCATTTTTTTTTAAATCAGTTGACCCCTACTGTCCATTTATGGATCACTTCACTACCAGTTTAGACCAACAAAACTAGATGAGCAACCAAAAACATTTTTCTATTGAACATATGTATGTTCAACCCTTCAAGAACAACAGATCTGAAATGCAAATTAGTTAAATTATTATTTTTTGTCTCCTTACTTGTGTGCTGCCCTCCATCCAGGTGAGGTTCCTGTTGATACTGAACTCCTGGCCTGCTGGCAGTGATGCATCATAGAAACCTGCTGTCACCAACTCAATGCTGCCACTTTCACTTTTCTGCCAGTTAACCAGCTCATATGTGGCCACAGGATCCCCATTGGCATCAAATGACACGTCATAACCATTTTGGGAAAAATTTACTTTCTTCAGCTGAAGAAAAACCTGTTAAAATTATAAATTAAAACAATGACAGAGAAATATGGAATAATGTAAAAAAAAAAGGAATTTTGATTTGACTTCATGGAAGGTACATAATTGTGGGGTAAAAAAGAGACTGGTGTGTTCACTTGCTCATTTTGACTGACCTGTTTGGACTCTATGCTGCTGGTTTTGTCACACTGAGTTGTAGAATTTGTTTCCTGACACACTGAATTATGAATGGCATGTGCTATTGCATAAACAGCCTTGTACACCATGTTAGTGATTCGGAGCTGAGATGTGTCAGTGTATGGACTCTGGAGCGTCTGTATGTCTTCAGATCCATCACACATACTCTCATCTACAGCTGCAGCTAAAAACACACAGAGTAAGATGTGGTTTTGGCTGTGATACTACATTATACATTATTATTCCTGTTAATGTTTAAGTTAAAGTTAATGCTAAAGCTGAGCTGAAATTGACCTGAAATCATCAAGTGAGATTATTCACCGAGATGTACCTTCTGTCCACCTTAAGTCTTTGCTCAGTATCAAGGCAATTCCCTTTCAAGAGACAGCTGTTCCATCTGAAAGCAGCTGGTGACTTTTAAACACAGGATCTCCACCCAGACAATCAGTAAAGCACAAAGACCCAACAGATAATGACATGTTAAAAATTAGTATAACTGCCTCACTTTTTCCCAGCCTGCAGTTGAATGCCTCCTCCCAGAACTCCTTAAGCAGAGGAGACGCAGCCACTTTGGTGGGAGAGAGATCCAGCAAGAATTCTCTCAGACCTGGAATGACAGATCGCTGAATGCCAAATCCAATGGCTCCAGCACAGAAGCTGAACCTCAGCAGGTCTGGGTCGGTTACCCAGGCCTCACTGCCGATCCACTGGCGAGGAGGAGAGGGCTCAAGTGACAGCTCCTCCAGCAGGATCTTCATGTCCCCAGAGGCTGCAAATGCCACAACAACCATTGCTGTCGACCTGTAAAGATATTAAAGTGAATCATATTACACCAATACAATCAACCACACGAAGAAACAAAATATAATTTTTTTGTGCTTAATGAATGGTGTTGTTCTCAAAGACCCATTTTTATGATAATTATGACATATTAGAGAAATAATCACGCTACATGATGATTTGTCAAGAGGAAATTAAAATACACAAGTTCATCTTCTAATTGGCTGAACATTTCTTATGGTTTTGTATACAGAAGGTAAGAGTACAACAAGCCAGAAAAGCACAATCAGTGATGCAGAAACCTGCGGATGACGTCTGCTACTCTCTGGATCCTGCTGCGTGGGTGGGTCCGATAGAAAGATTCAGAGTATTCCACACAGATCCCCTCCTTCTGGGCTGCTTGCAGGAAAATCGCCATGCCGTTATTGCCATAGTCCGAATCCGAGCGGACAGCACCTATCCAAGTCCAGCCAAAGTGTTTCACCAGCTTGGCCAGCGCGTCAGCCTGGAACTGATCACTCGGGATTGTTCTGAAGAAAGTCGGGAACTGCTGCTTATCGGACAGACACGCACAAGTGGCAAAGTGGCTCACCTGAAGGAAAACAGTCAGTGTAACTCTTAAATTGAACCAAAAATAAAAAAAATCAGCACGGAGCTAAAATAAATACATTACCAGAAATTCAAACTCTTTACTTGAGGAATGCTGAAGGCCCCGATGATGCGCGACATGCTGATGGATGGTGTGGAGCCAGACTCACCGATGATGGCCATCACCATACCTGATTGTGAGCAATTATCGCCCGTGTAAAACACAGGGTCCCTGCCATTTAAGAGTTCAAATGCCACATGCACCGCCACGGGTACAGCGGCGCACGAGTCGTGGATCTGATAACCGAGTTTGATGCCTGGCAGCAGCTCCGAGCTGTTGTTAATCTCCTCGATGGCGAAGATCATTGCGCGTGAGAAGCGCAGTTCACGGGAGTCAATGCTGCACACAGACACTCATGTAACTGTTGAAGTTTACATATGATAAGGACAGTTCACAAATTTAACTGAAAACACGATAGAGATCTGCAATTCATATTAACAATAACCTCCATCTACACTGTATCTTTGAATCCTACATAACAGTACACAACAATTCACCGGAATGTTAATGCACAAATTAAAAATAGTCAGTTAGTCAGTTACAAGCAAGCATTCTTTTGTCCTACGCAGTATTTATAGCATCCTTAAAAACAACAACAACAATAAATCTTGGTACATTTTTCTCCAAAGAAACATAACAGTGGCCCTTTTTCCAGATATCTACACCGTACTATTTTGTGAATCATTATTACATGCAGTTCAAATGGACAGGTACAAAATTAAGTTTTGCAATACTACACGAGAGCTTTTCAACGCAATTCTTCGCACATCATAGAGCTAAATCTAAACATTTCTATCTTCAGACAGTTAGACGTCTTCTAGAAAGACGTCTCCCTCTTACCCAGTGCATCTTAGTGGCTCAGGCATGGTGTTGTAGTTATGCTTCACAGTGTGCATGTAGGCGTGTATGGAGAAAACACCTCCAATAACGTAGTCACCATCCATTGAGAATGCAGGCAGACGAGTGGCACCCTGAAGCTTACATTTCACAGATGAGGCCTCAGTGCTGACCCCAGCACCACTCCTATCCTCTGTGAGCCCAGCCCTTTGTTTCAGAGCATCTCCAGACACATGCAAGGCAAGAGCTGAGTTCAGCTCACACAAACTCAGAGACAGAATCAGGCCAATAAAGAAAACTGAGATCTCCATCCCCCAACTGTTTCTTGGTAGGCATACTTTGTTGTCACTGGTTTATATAGGTTTTGATACAAGAGCTTCCTTCTCTCTGCTGTATGTCAGCTTACCCACGTCAGAGGGAGGGGGCCCTTACCCAGTGGTGTTGGATGAATTGCTGTCCAAGTCTTTCCGGTTGCTTGTTTGTTTTTCAATGCATAAACAATAATTTCCATTATGTGTACTCTCTGTTTTCTTCTCCTGTGAAGGTATCATTTTAAACATTGATATCCTCCAAATATTGTCCTACCCCAACACCTCTGTTGCTTTCTTTCAGCTCATATTGTTAGTGAAGACTATACACTTAAGTGTATTGCTTGTTTGATTTCATACCTTTATAAAATATAAATCTCAAGATGGAATGGAGCTTAACAAAAAGAGGGAAATGTTACTTGCTTAAAGAAATCTCACTGACCAGTCTCTTTGCTTGGATTTTCCTCAAAAATAAATAAATGAATTTTTCTAAATTTTCTCCCAAAGTGGAGCAATGATTTACACGTTAGGTTGGCTCTTTGGGTTTTGGCAGCCATGTGTAAATTTCATTTAGGCAGGCTTGTCTGTTTCAGTATGCTGATCTTCAGAGGGTGGCCGTTGTCCCTGATTATATCCCTCTGTACAAATATTTAGATGCTTTGGAAGTGCTTGCCGTCCAAGTCCCCAGTTTTGACCTCTTGGTGGCACTGTTTGAACCTAATGTTCCACAGGCCTGCTGAGGCCAAAGAGGAGCAGAGAGAAAGCAATTATGGGTCAGGCCACCCCCAAGACATAAAACAGACACTGATGATATTGTGTGTATTTTGCATTCCTTTAAAAGTGATCTATTCATAATTGATCAACATTAAAGTTACCTTATAAGACTCCAAAATGTTATAAAGCATAGTATTTGAAAATATACTGTAATGACCCCGGGGGAGAGATTTAGCTCATGTGGAGTGAAAAACAAATCTGACGCAACTCAAAATAGAGATGGGTTGTGCTGTCAAATGATACAGTTAACTTACCAGTTAGTCTTTATGTTGTAAGCATGCACGCAGCCAACACATTAGATGTAGATAAAAAAGCATGTTGTTTTATTTTTGTTAGAAATGATTGTATGTTTGTAATATGACACCTGAGGTTGAGCTTTACCTTTATTATGAGAGGACAGTGATGCAGTCAGACTCATTCATGAGTTGATTAAAGACTGTTATAATTTGATATTCTGCAGAGAGGCAGAAAGGCAATAGACTGGAGTGTTATATCAGTACTTCAATACATACACACACACATATCTATCTATCTGTCTATCTATGATGAGAAGAACAAGAACACAGAGATGGGAGGAAAATGCAGTACTTCTTATGGTAGAAGTCTATCCCAAAAACAACCCACCTGTACTTGAACAGGTACTGTACTTCCATCAAGTTACCTGTTGCCCCACACGTTAAAGGTCTACCAGCAACAGGAACTGTCATGAATAACAGGATCCCTGTAGAAAGCAAGGCAAAAATGTCCAGTGGCGAAGAAACAGCAGTGCATTTTTGAAGTGATCGTTAGAAAACCTTTGAAGCCCGCTGGGGCAAAGTTGCTGGACAAAAAAAAGCAGGTTCTCATGACTTCTACAGTCTGCGGAATAGAACTCCAGAACAGCAGCAGGAGATGGTCAAGCTAAAACAAGAGTCATGTGAGCATACCCAGACCTGCAGTGGTGTCTGAATAAACAATATGAGAGGAACGGACATGTGTGATCACATGATCTGCTACGACAGGATGTCAGGAAGAACCAGAAAATGGACTGTCTGCACAATGCTCCACTTTATAGACCTGTCTGCCACAGTTGAATACAGTACAGATCCAACAGTCTGGCTTCTGGGAGAGCAAAGAAGGAGATCCACCAATATGTGGACTTCAAGCCACTGTGAGTTGAGGAGATCTGGTGCGAATGGGCAAAGTGATGGGGCAAACGCTGATGAAGAAGAGATTGCCCCACCAAGAAAACATGCACATGTGCAGCCACACCCTCACTGCAGTGTGAAAAAATATGGTTCAGTCTATTTGCCAAAGATGGTGGAAGCAACCTGATGACGCCGAAATGCAGTATGTGGTAGAAAACCATTTGACAGGTGTGTGAAGCGTGACATCTTTCCGTGTGTAACAAAGAAAAAAAAATGCTTTTGGGACTACCATCCTGAAACATGACAGGATCCTTGATTATTCAGAATACTGCCATGAATGTAAGAAATATATTTGAATTAACCATGTTTTAAGTTAAAAGTTTTAATTAGCTTCATTATTTTGTTAGTTGTTGCTGGTGATACAGCACGGATTTGGCCAAACATATATGTATTGTATACACCTCTTAAGTATTTCCAAACATCAGATGTTGTGATTAATTCATTTATTAATTTTTGTTCATTAAATGTTTCTTTGTGTTCTTCTCTGGCCTAAACAATATGATGAAACACTTTGGAGCAAATATACACAGAATTAATCCAAAACTGGAGGCCAGAATGGCAAATATCTCCACAGCCACAGTAAATTTCCCAGGAGAGCTGACATACGCTGGGATAAAGGTGATCCACACTGCACAGAATATCAACATGCTGAAGGTGATAAGCTTGGCTTCATTAAAATTATCAGGTAGTTTGCGGGCTAAGACAGCTAACACAAAACAAAAGACAGCCAGCAGGCCGATGTACCCGAGCACAACCCAGAACCCAATATCTGAGCCCAATGCACACTCCAGGATGATCCTCTCTTTGTATGTGGTTAGATTATTCATTGGAAAAGGGGGACTAAGAACCAACCAAATGGTACATATTAAAACTTGAACAAATGTAAAAGACACCACAGTCATTCTTTGCTGTGGAGGACCAAACCATTTCATGACGTTACTCCCTGGGAGTGTAGCTTTGAAGGCCATCAACACAACTATTGTTTTCCCAAGAACACAAGAGATGCAGAGGACGAAGGTGATCCCAAATGCTGTGTGGCGCAGCATGCAGGACCACTCAGTGGGTGCTCCAATGAAAGTTAATGAACATAAGAAACAGAGAGTCAGGGAGAAGAGCAGCAGGAAGCTCAGCTCAGAGTTGTTGGCCCTGACAATCGGGGATGTCCTGTGACGAAAGAACACAGCCGCTGTTATAATGGCAAGACAGGCACCAGCAACTGAGAATGCAGCCAGGATGATTCCTAGGACCTCGTCAAAGGACAGAAACTCTACAGGTTTGGGGAGACAAGAGTCTCTCTCTGCATTAGGCCAGAACTCCTTGGGACAAGGGAAACAATCAGGAGAATCTGAAAAAAAAGACCCAAAAAGAACTTTCAGCAGTCAAATATTTGATGTCATAAATACACATTAGAAACAAAAAGTTACCTGTAGCATTGCTAATCTCTCCCTCAGGACACAGTATGCAATCATAACAGCAGATGGGTTTTCCTTTCTGCAGCACTTTACGAGTTCCTGGAGGACAGCTGTCACTGCACACTGACACAGGCACCTGCCATGGAGATACAAAACAATTCAGGTGTGCTATGCAGCAAGCTCTGAGGAGAAATTAACATTTTTTCAAGCTTCTCTAAAAGAACACTCACATGGCAATGTGTAAATTGAAAGTTTGACTTTGCAACTATTCCTCTTGTTACAACTGGCAGTGAGGAAATCTTCAACTCAGGTCTTTGATTGTTACATCTAAGGGACAAACTCCACAATACTCAAATTATGTAAAAATGTGTTGTAAAGCTTGGCTGTGTCATGCCTGGTGTTTTTGGTTATGCTTTGTTTTTTGATAGTCCTTGTATCATGTTCCATGTGTGTCTTGTTTCTATGTATTATGTTCAAGGTTTTTGTCATGTCCTGTTTTATTTTGAAAAGCGTCACTTCCCCTGTGTGCCCTGTTTTCATGCAACTTTGCTTTTGGTTTTCTCCTAATGTGTGCCACCTGTGTCTCATTGTCTTGTCTATTTAGTCCTTGTCTTCCCAGTCACGTTTTGTCAGAGTTTAGCTTCATTTCTGCTTTGTCTTCAGTGTCCATGCCAGGAATGTTTGTTTTTTCTTGCCTTGCCATGCCTTGTTTTTGCCAGGAGCTATTATGCCACAGTAAATGTGAGCATTTTTTTGAGTTTGCTTATTAAAATAAAGACTTATTGTTTTTGGACCTCCACTTCGCCTCCCTGCCTGTCTTTCACTCTGCATCGGGGTTCAGCCCTTTTCTACGTCAGTGACGCCGACAATCTTGACAGGCTGAAGCTAAAATAAGGCTCAGCAAGTCTGAATTCAATCAACTTGGTCAAATCAATCGGTTATCCTCCAAAGTCAGACTTTTTATTGTCTTTTTATCAATCACATATCCAACCATGGAAGTGTAGTAGAAATGGACCCCCAACCAATATGGACTGGATGAACAATTAGAGTGACCCAATTAGAGAAGTTTTGTTTCTTTTTTCAGTGTACACATATCACACTCAAACAACAGTTCTGAATTTTGAAAATGTAAAATTATTACTTATTTGACTCCTTACTTGTGTTCTACCCTCCATCCAGGTGAGGTTCCTGTTGATACTGAACTCCTGGCCTGCTGGCAGTGATGCATCATAGAAACCTACTGTCACCAACTCAATGCTGCCACTTTCACTTTTCTGCCAGTTAACCAGCTCATATGTGGCCACAGGATCCCCATTGGCATCAAATGACACATCATAACCATTCTGGGAAAAATTTACTTTCTTCAGCTGAGCGAGAAGCTGTGAGGATGAGGTAAAGTAAGACAGCGAGGTACAGAAATTAAAACCTAAGAAAAATGTACTGAAAACTGTACTGAATAGAAATAACAGAAAAGGGAACTTAGGTGTTCATTTATTTATTCTAACTGACCTGTTTGGGCTCGATCCTGGTGATTTTGTCACACTGAGTTGTAGAATTTGTTTCCTGACACACTGAATTATGAATGGCATGTGCTATTGCATAAACAGCCTTGTACACCATGTTAGTGATTCGGAGCTGAGATGTGTCAGTGTATTGGCTCTGGAGCGTCTGTATGTCTTCAGATCCATCACACACTCTCTCATCCACGGCTGCAGCTGAAAACACACAGACAGAAAAAGGTGTTTTTAGGCTTGACAATGATACCACAATATTATTCTTTCATTATTCCATGCATTTATTATTCTTTTTTTGTTTTTTCTTTGTTTAATTTAAGCCAACCATGCTTCGAAACTCATGCATCCATTTTGTTATAATTCATACATAAATGATCTTTTTACATTACATTTTAAATTACTGTTGTGCAGATTTCATTTCTTTCTTTCAAATACCTGCTGCAGTAGTTTGCATCAGGTCCTGATTTTTTTCTTTTTTAAATCTGTGCATACTAATACACATTCACAACATTTCATTTTCAGATGATTAGTCAAAAGCAAAAATGTCCACAATCTTTCCTTTAATTTCCAACTGACTTAACCTGTTTTAGTATGCTTAAAATACATAAATAAGCTAATATCACTGACATCGCATAGCCTCACTAGAGCTATCCTTACTGATACACAATGGTATCAGTATTTTCCTTGGTGGCTTGGAGGCTGTGTATATGTTGTGCGGTTGAGATATAGATAGATATTTTAATGATCCCGAGGGAAATCCGTACTTTTACCTTAAGAAGCTGCTTTTTAACGTAGTAAGTTCCAAAATTAACAAAATAAACAACCACAAGGATGCAAATGTGAATGTCACTGATGTTAAAAAATCAATCAGTGCAACTTTCTCACTTTTTCCCAGCCTGCAGTTGAATGCCTCCTCCCAGAACTCAGTAAGCACTGGAGACGCAGCCACTTTAGTGGGAGAGAGATCCAGCAAGAATTCTCTCAGACCTGGAATGACAGATCGCTGAATCCCAAATCCAATGGCTCCAGCAAAGAAGCTGAACTTCAGCATGTCTTTATTGGTTACCCAGGCCTCACTGCCGATCCACTGACGAGGAGGAGAGGTCTCGACTGACAGCTCCTCCAGCAGGATCTTTATGTCGCCAGAGGCTACAAATGCCACAACAACCTTGGCTGTTGACCTGTAGACACATTACATTATAGGTTAACATCATATAAAGAGATTTCAGTGAGAAAGTTACACAAAGAATATTGAAAACTGCTTTAGATCTGTAATGCATGGGAAACCATACATCCCAGTTTTCGACCAGCAACATGCCGATACACGTATCCAGATAGTCAACACAAAGAGATACTGTTGTGTTTGCTCTGGTCATTATACAGTGAGGACATACACGTGATGAAAGCAAAAAGACACATCTTACCACTATAAAATAACATAATTTCTCATCTCATATTTGACGGAACATGATAGAAACAAGTTAAATCTAAATTATTTTTTATCTTGACAAAAAAAAAAAAAAACGAAATAATCTTCCATCTCGGGGTTGATGCAATATTTTTTGGTCGTTTTATGTGAAGAAAGTCAGCGTCATACAAAGAACAAAAACAGTAAATGATGCAGAAACCTGCGGATAACGTCTGCTACTCTCTGGATCCTGCTGCGTGGGTGGGTCCGATAGAAAGATTCAGAGTATTCCACACAGATCCCCTCCTTCTGGGCTGCTTGCAGGAAAGTCGCCATGCCGTTATTGCCATAGTCCGAATCCGAGCGGACAGCACCTATCCAAGTCCAGCCAAAGTGTTTCACCAGCTTGGCCAGCGCGTCAGCCTGGAACTGATCACTCGGGATTGTTCTGAAGAAAGTCGGGAACTGCTGCTTATCGGACAGACATGCACAAGTGGCAAAGTGGCTCACCTGAAGGAAAGCAGAAATGTAATTTTAACCAGGACAGACAAAAAGTCATGGTCTATATCACATGTTTTGCCATAAAGTTATATGTACTTGAGGAATGTCAAAGGCCCCGATGATGCGCGACATGCTGATGGATGGAGTGGAGCCAGACTCGCCGATGATGGCCATCACCATACCTGATTGTGAGCAATTTTCGGCAGTGTAAAACACCGGGTCTAGGCCATTTGAAAGCTGAAATGTCACATGCATCGCCACGGGCACTGTGCCGCACGAGTCTTGGATCTGATAACCGAGTTTGATGCCTGGCAGCAGCTCCGAGCTGTTGTTAATCTCCTCGATGGCAAAGACCGTTGCGCGTGAGAAGCGCAGTTCACGGGAGTCGATGCTGCACACAGAAACTGATGTCACCGTCCGAATTTACAAATCACCAGGACAATTAACAATAATTTCAATAGAAAATAGACAATAAAATGAACACAGTCATGGACAACACCTGATATGCATGTGATAAAATAAATAAATATCATAGTTACCTGACGAGCAAAATTCAAATCTCGAGATAAGATCACTCCAATATTCACAGGAATTTCAATCAATGGAATAACCAAAGTCAGTTAAATCTAACGTCTTATCTTGTTTTTGTTTCCCCGTATAAAACAATGAAACTAGAATTCAACACATCTACATTTCAATTAAAAAAACATAAAAATGGTTTGTCATAAAATTACATTCTACTTTTTCAAGGCTCTACAAAAAGCTTTATAACATGATAGCAAGCACATCACACATATCAAAACATTTCTATGCACACAGTCTAACATCCTGTTATCCCGCACCTCTTCCTCTTACTGACCTCCCTGTGCATCTTAGTGGCTCAGGCATGGTGGTGTAGTTATGTTTGACTGTGTGCATGTTGTTGTGTATGGAGAAAACACCCCCAATAACGTAGTCTCCATCCATTGAGAATGCAGGCAGACGACTGGTACCCTGAAGCTTACATTTCATGGATGAAGCCTCAGTGCTGATCCCAGCACCACTCCTATCCTCTGTAAGCCCAGCCCTTTGTTTCACAGCATCCCCAGACACATTCAAGTCAACAGCTGAGTTCACTTTACACAAACCCAGAGACAGAATCAGGCTAATAAAGAGATCTGAGATCTCCATTGTTCAAGTGTCTGTGTATGGGCGTTCTATATGTGCTTTATGCTTTATATAAATTTCAGACAAAAATTTCCCTCCCTCTTTTGTACGTCAGCTTAACATACATCAGACAGAGAACAGTTTTTCCTAGTTTTTGCTGATCTCTTATCCTTCTCTTTTTTATGGTATGTCCCCATTTCTCTCTTGTTTCTTAATTCATAGTAAATCATTGTAAACACCAGATTGCAATTTGTGATTTATTCTTATATCGTATTAGTTTTTTACTCTAAATATAGTTAAAACTATAAATGTGCACTTTTCATGAGTTGTCTATATGCTCGGCAGTTCCTCTTGAACACAGGCTGAGCCAAGCCCTGCTTTCCCTTTGACAAAAAGTTTGACAAAGTTTCCTTGAAGCCAAATCAAAGTTCTTCTCCAAAGCCTCCCTGAAATGAACCCACACCTACCTCCTACCTCAAGGTAAGACTCTTCAAAGCATGTCCAGATGGCCCCTTACCTAGTCCATTGAAGGCTTGTTGAATTCAGGGGAGACAGGATCAGGACCAGGATCCAGCAGGTCAGTTGACTCAGGTGCAGGTAGGGTGAAGGCTGGTGGAGGCTGGAGACGACTTTGCTGAAGACTAGCAGGTCGCTGTGAAAGCTGAAGATTAGTAAACTGAAGGCCAGCATGCTGGATTAGAGCTGGAGGCAAGTAGGCCTGGATCAAGGATGAAGGCTAGCGGGTCAGAATGAAGACTGGAGACTAGCAGGCTGGGGTGAAGATAGGAAACTAGCAGGTCCAAAGATTGCAGATAAAGATGCTAGAGCATGCAAGCTCAACATTTCTCCGCTGACAGCACAGCACTGTGACCAACACAGGCAAAAAAGAAAAAAGAAAAAAAAAGTCCGAGGGCACTAGAAAAACATCCAAAGTCCAAAAACAGGCAACCCCAAAATCATGATATCAACAAGCATTACAGTAGCCTGGATCATTAGGTCAGTTCTTCAATCTATGATATATTTCATCAAAGTGGAACGATTCTGATTTTTTACAAATTAATGTTATGCGTTTACTAAAGAACAATGATGTCTCAAAAAGGAATTACACATTTTTTACAAGTGGATATTGCATCATTGCTATTTGAGCTGCTGCAGCTGAAAATGTATTAATTTTCTGAAAACATATTTTAATCACATTCCAGGGACTGAGGTTGCAAATGTTGCTGCAAAACATTTATGGCAACATAAGGAGCTTGACTTTTGATTATACCATGTGTAATATGCTATAGATATAGTTAGTTATAGCTAATGCTATAGCTTTCTCATTGAGGATTGAACTTGCATTTTCACCATTTAAAATGTTTTTCAGAAATACAGAAATATTCCTCAAATAGCAATCATTTTATCAAAATCCCACGACAGATCACAATACCATGCAATTTTCCTGAATAAGTTGTGACTTTATTAATCATTTTTGTATTTGTAAAAAAAAATTGTAAATTAAAAGGACAAAAATGACATTCAACAATGACGCTGACAGCATGTAAACCTGTAATATATACATATATATATACACAAAACCAGCCGAAGATGGCGAACTGGCCATTGTGGTGGTGAACAAACAACAGAAGCGGCAGCAAGCAACAGCAACATCAAGGTGAAGGAACGTGACAACCTCTAAAAAAAACAATCGCTGGGAGAAGAGCTAGAAAAAATGTGGTGAGCAAAAGGAACAGCGATGCCAGTGGTAATCGAGGTACTGGGGACTGTGACCCCCAAAGTGGAACAGGGGTCCCAGATTCCAGGTACAACATCGCTGGTCTTAGGAACAGCTAAGATACTGCACAAAACAACCAGACTCCAAGGCCTTTGGTAGGGAACCTGAGCTTGAGAAAGACACACACCAGTAGGGTGGGGGAGCTGGTGAAAGGGGGATTTTTATATATAGATAGATGGATAGATATTATTTCAAAAACCTCAGATGTCTTAGTCTTAATTTTTGTTCATTAAATGTTTCTTGGTGTTTTTCTCTGGTTTAAACAATATGATGAAACATTTTGGAGCAAATATACACAGAATTAAACCAAAACTGGAGGCCAGAATGGCAAATATCTCCACAGCCACAGTAAATTTCCCAGGAGAGCTGACATATGCTGGGATAAAGGTGATCCACACTGCACAGAATATCAACATGCTGAAGGTGATAAGCTTGGCTTCATTAAAATGATCAGGTAGTTTCCGTGCTAAGACAGCTAACACTAAGCAAAAGGCAGCCAGCAGGCTGATGTACCCGAGCACAACCCAGAACCCAATATCTGAGCCCAATGCACACTCCAGGATGATCCTCTCTTTGTATGTGGTCAGGTTTTTCAATGGATAAGGAGGACTAAGAGCCAACCAAATGGTACATATTAAAACTTGAACAAATGTAAAAGACACCACAGTCATTCTTTGCTGTGGAGGACCAAACCATTTCATGACGTTACTACCTGGGAGTGTAGCTTTGAAGGCCATCAACACAACTATGGTTTTCCCAAGAACACAAGAGATGCAGAGGACGAAGGTGATCCCAAATGCTGTGTGGCGCAGCATGCAGGACCAATCAGTGGGTGCTCCAATGAAAGTTAATGAACATAAGAAACAGAGAGTCAGGGAGAAGAGCAGCAGGAAGCTCAGCTCAGAGTTGTTGGCCCTGACAATCGGGGATGTCCTGTGATGAAAGAACACAGCCGCTGTTATAATGGCAAGACAGGCACCAGCAACTGAGAATGCAGCCAGGATGATTCCTAGGACCTCGTCAAAGGACAGAAACTCTACAGGCTTGGGGAGACAAGAGTCTCTCTCTGCATTAGGCCAGAACTCCTTGGGGCAAGGGAAACAATCAGGAGAATCTGAAAAAACAAACCAAAAAGAACATTTAGTAGGCAAATCTTTAATGTTGTAGGCATGCATGACAACCAAAAAGTTACCTGTAGCATTGCTAATCTCTCCCTCAGGACACAGTATGCAATCATAACAGCAGATGGGTTTTCCTTTCTGCAGCACTTTACGAGTTCCTGGAGGACAGCTGTCACTGCACACTGACACAGGGACCTGAGATACAAAGCAATTCAGACATATTCAAGTGTGCTACACAGATCATTGGATTAATCCATCCATCCATCCATCCATTTTCTATACCGCTTATCCGTCAGGGTCGCGGGGGAGCTGGAGCCTATCCCAGCTGACTACGGGCGAGAGGCGGGGTACACCCTGGACTGGTCGCCAGTCAATCGCAGGGCCAACACACAAAGACAAACAACCACACACTCTCACACTCACACCTAGGGGCAATTTAGAGTAGCCAGTTAACCTAATGTGCATGTTTTTGGTATTGTGGGAGGAAGCCGGAGAACCCGGAGAAAACCCACGCAGGCACGGGGAGAACATGCAAACTCCACATAGAAGGGCCCAGACCGGGAATCGAACCTGGAACCCTCTTGCTATGAGGCGACAGTGCTAACCACTGCACCACCGTGCTGCCCCATTGGATTAATCAATATGTTCAAATTGTTGTCTGTGTTAGAGCAATACACACATACCAATATATGTACTGAAAATGTCACTAGTATTTGTAACAAATCCTCTTGATTATATTGGTTTTGAAGAAAAAAAAACCTTCCTGCAGCCACTCAAATATAACTACTGAAAGACATGTGTTCTTTGTAAAAGATAAAAAATATCAGAAGAAGCTTGAATAAGGATGAGTTACCAAATTGATTGGGTATCTTGGTTATATTATGTAAGTTACAGTTTTTTCCATTCCAGTTTAGTTTATTTTACACTATCTTGGAAAAAATAAAATTTATACTGCAAATACTGTTCTTACATACATACCCACTTAATTGGTGAGGTCTCATATTACCTGAGTTTTGGATGCTGTTTTAATACAATGTGAGAAGGATGGATTTTGTTCCACATCTCTTAAATATATTATATTATATTATATTATATTATATTATATTATATTATATTATATTATGAATGGATCTCTTGTTAGTCTATATGGACAGGGTCAACAGGGATCAAAAATGAATAGTGTTTCCTTTTAAAACACCAAATCTGATGTTTGATATTGAATCACTGATGTTGGCCTCCTTACCTGTGTGCTGCCCTCCATCCAGGTGAGGTTCCTGTTGATACTGAACTCCTGTCCCACAGGCAGTGATGCATCATAGAAACCTACTGTCACCAACTCAATGCTGCTACTTTCACTTTTTTGCCAGTTTACCAGCTCATATGTGGCCACAGGATCCCCATTGGCATCAAATGACACATTATAACCATTCTGGGAAAAATTTACATTCTTCAGCTGAGTGAGAACCTGTGTAGATCAGGGAAAGTAGGACCACAATGAAGAGGAAAGACAATGTAAAAAAAGCAGTACTTGATATCAAAATAGGTATTGAAACAAGAGTGCGTGGGTGTTCATTTTTTATTTCAACTGACCTGTTTGGACTCTATCCCGGTGATTTTATCACACTGAGTTGTAGAATTTGTTTCCTGACACACTGAATTATGAATGGCATGTGCTATTGCATAAACAGCCTTGTACACCATGTTAGTGATTCGGAGCTGAGATGTGTCAGTGTATGGACTCTGGAGCGTCTGTATGTCTTCAGATCCATCACACACTCTCTCATCCACGGCTGCAGCTGAAAACACACAGAGACAGAAGAAGGTGTTTTTTGCTTTGACAAAGATATTAGATTAGTATTACTTCTTTTGTGTTCAATTATCTCGTTTCTTTGTGGTCCATTTAAGTACACACTGAGTTTTCCACAAACTGATCTCTAGTCAAATTCATTTATAAAACATTTACATTTTTTATCACCTTAACTTATACAGATTCACATTAACATGAATCCTACATCATATGATTAGATACATTTATGAAAGACAGAAATATCCAAAAGTCTTTCATTAATCACTAACTGACTTGATATACCAAACTGTATTTAAAATAAATAAATAATTTGAAATCAGCAGCACAATAAGAGGGATAAGAGGGTAATTAATAGCATATATGTTCATCTATGTTTGGGAGATGCAGGGGAAAGAAATTTTCATCTTCATTCAAATTGGCTGGCTGGACACTGTACAGAGAGGTCCTAAACTTTGAGTTGAAATTATCTCAAGTGAGATGATACACAGAGAGGTATTTGATTTCCACTTCAAGTCTTTACTCAGAATCAATAAAAACACAACAGAGAATTCTGCCAATGTTAAAAATATGCACAAATTTCTCACTTTTTCCCAGCCTGCAGTTGAATGCCTCCTCCCAGAACTCAGTAAGCACTGGGGAGGCAGCCACGTCAGTGGGAGAGAGATCCAGCAAGAATTCTCTCACACCTGGAATGACAGATCGCTGAATCCCAAATCCAATGGCTCCAGCACAGAAGCTGAACCTCAACATGTCTGGGTCGGTTACCCAGGCCTCACTGCCGATCCACTGGCGAGGAGGTGAAGGCTCAAGCGACAGCTCCTCCAGCAGGATCCTGAGGTCTCCAGAGGCTGCAAATGCCACAACAACCACAGCTGTCGACCTGCAGACACATTACAGTGCATTATATCGGGTAACGCCACATAAACAGATTTCAATGAGAAAGTTACACAATGATTATTGGAAACTGCTTTAGATCCAGAATATATGGTTTCTCAAAATCTAATTTTATGAAAATTTCAAAAATAAAGAATAATAGACATCATGAAATAAGAAAACCAATTGGCAGTTGAGATAATGAAATAATCTTCCATCTCAGGGTTGATAAAACATTTTTTGTGGTTTTGTGTTGAGAAAGTCAGTGTCACAAAAGGAACAAAAAGCACAATCAGTGATGCAGAAACCTGCGGATGACGTCTGCTACTCTCTGGATCCTGCTGCGTGGGTGGGATCGATAGAAAGATTCAGAGTATTCCACACAGATCCCCTCCTTCTGGGCTGCTTGCAGGAAAGTCGCCATGCCGTTATTGCCATAGTCCGAATCCGAGCGGACAGCACCTATCCAAGTCCAGCCAAAGTGTTTCACCAGCTTGGCCAGCGCGTCAGCCTGGAACTGATCACTCGGGATTGTTCTGAAGAAACTCGGGAACTGCTGCTTATCGGACAGACATGCACAAGTGGCAAAGTGGCTCACCTGAAGGAAAACAGAAATGTAATTCTTTAACGGGTCAGACAAAAAAAATCAGCACCGACCTACGACCTAAATTTGACAGAGAATCCAAAGTCTTTACTTGTGGAATGTCGAAGGCCCCGATTACGCGCGACATGCTGATGGATGGAGTGGAGCCAGACTCACCGATGATGGCCATCACCATACCTGATTGTGAGCAATTATCGCCCGTGTAAAACACTGGGTCCAGACCATTTAATAGCTGGAATGTCGCTTGCACCGCCACGGGAACTGCGGCGCACGAGTCGTGGATCTGATAACCGAGTTTGATGCCTGGCAGCAGCTCCGAGCTGTTGTTAATCTCCTCGATGGCGAAGACCATGGCGTATGAGAGGCGCAGTTCACGGGAGTCGATGCTGCACACAGATACTTATGTCACTGTCCAGATTTACATATAATCAGTTCACAAATAAACAAACAAACACAGAATAAAGAAGAAACGCAATTAACTGATGCTTGTGTTGCATCTATAAAACAAAACAGACACCGCAACAAACAGAATTTGGTCATAATTCACAGGGATTGTAACGCACTGTTTAATAATATTTCAAAAAGTTAATTTCTTTTGATTCTGTGTTTTAAAAATAATCTAGATTTTACAGAAGCTTTACAGAACTTTTATAATCACATCATACATATCAAAACATTTTAATCCCCATTCATTCTAACATATTCTTATTCATGACTTCTCCCTCTTACTAACCTCCCTGTGCACTTTAGAGGCTCAGGCATGGTGGTGTATTTATTGTCCACTGTTTGTTTGTAGTGGTGTATGGAGAAAACACCTCCAATAACATAGTCTCCATCCATTGAGAATGCAGGCAGACGACTGGTACCCTGAAGCTTACATTTCACAGATGAGGCCTCAGTGCTGACCCCAGCACCACTCCTATCCTCTGTAAGCCCAGCCCTTTGTTTCAGAGCATCTCCAGTATCATTCAAGGCAAGAGCTGAGTTCAGCTCACACAAACCCAGAGACAGAATCAGACCAATGAAAAGAGCTGAGATCTCCATTGCTCATGTGTCTGTATGTGAGCATGTGTTTTCACAGTTTTATATAGAGTTTCAGACAAAAGCTTCCCTCCCACTACTGTATGTCAGCTTACTACACAGTACAGAGGACACCCTACACAAACATTAATTAAGTTAGTATTATATTTGATTAGTATTAATTAAATCTTGTTCATGTCGTTTCCATGGTGTGTGTCCCCTGTCCTTTTCTCTTTAGAAAGATATGTTTCAAGTTATTCTTGCAAATATATTTTCCTAATTTTGTCCTCCTTCACTTAAATCTTTTATGTTGTGGGTTAGCTGTCACTGCAGTTAATCTTACCAAAACGCTCCTTCAATGGGTCGTTATATGTTACATGAATCATCAAAGTGCGTAAACAAAACTCAGTATTTCCCATACTTTTTATGTATTAAGACTTTATTCAGCACACAGCATTTTTAATATTTTTTCATTTTTGTGAAAAATTTTTTTTCAGGACTTTCAAAAATGTGCAATTAAAAAATTAATTATAAAAACAAACTTGTATGTGGGAATAACTCGGTGGAAACTGTTGAATCTGTATAACATACACTATATACACTAAAGTATTGGGACGCACCTCTTTATTATTTAATTCAGTTGTGGTACAGGGCTCGGCCCCTTACTTCCAGTGAAGGGAAATCTTAATGCTTCAGAATACCAACAGACAGACATTTTGGACAATGCTATGCTTCCAACTTTGTGGAAGCAGTTTGGAAAAGGCCCATTTATATTCCAGCAGGACTGTGCCCCACTGCACATGTCTATTTATTTCAAACGCAATGTCATTAAAATCCCTTTTGTGCAGTAATCAAGAGTCTCAAAGCCTTTGTCTACATAGTGTATGTTCTATAACTATGTTTTATGATCTGTCTTAACTGTTTGAAAACCTCACATGCCTTAGGTTTAATTTTTGTTCATTAAATGTTTCTTTGTGTTCTTCTCTGGCTTAAACAATATGATGAAACACTTTGGAGCAAATATACACAGAATTAATCCAAAACTGGAGGCCAGAATGGCAAATATCTCCACAGCCACAGTAAATTTCCCAGGAGAGCTGACATACGCTGGGATAAAGGTGATCCACACTGCACAGAATATCAACATGCTGAAGGTGATAAATTTGGCTTCATTAAAATTATCAGGTAGTTTGCGGGCTAAGACAGCTAACACTAAGCAAAAGGCAGCCAGCAGGCCGATGTACCCGAGCACAACCCAGAACCCAATATCTGAGCCCAATGCACACTCCAGGATGATCCTCTCTTTGTATGTGGTCAGGTTTTTCATTGGAAAAGGGGGACTAAGAACCAACCAAATGGTACATATTAAAACTTGACCAAATGTAAAAGACACCACAGTCATTCTTTGCTGTGGAGGACCAAACCATTTCATGACGTTACTCCCTGGGAGTGTAGCTTTGAAGGCCATCAACACAACTATTGTTTTCCCAAGAACACAAGAGATGCTGAGGACGAAGGTGATCCCAAATGCTGTGTGGCGCAACATGCAGGACCACTCAGTGGGTGCTCCAATGAAAGTTAATGAACATAAGAAACAGAGAGTCAGGGAGAAGAGCAGCAGGAAGCTCAGCTCAGAGTTGTTGGCCCTGACAATCGGGGATGTCCTGTGATGAAAGAACACAGCCGCTGTTATAATGGCAAGACAGGCACCAGCAACTGAGAATGCAGCCAGGATGATTCCTAGGACCTCGTCAAAGGACAGAAACTCTACAGGTTTGGGGAGACAAGAGTCTCTCTCTGCATTAGGCCAAAACTCCTTGGGGCAAGGGAAACAATCAGGGGAATCTGGAAAAACAAACCAAAAAGTACATTTAGCAGGCAAATGTTTGATGTTGTCAACATGCATTAAAAACAAAAGGTTACCTGTAGCACTGCTAATCTCTCCCTCAGGACACAGTATACAATCATAACAGCAGATGGGTTTTCCTTTCTGCAGGACTTTACGAGTTCCTGGAGGACAGCTGTCACTGCACACTGACACAGGGACCTGACATGTAGATACAAAGCAATTCAGACATATTCAATGTGCTACACAGATCACAGGATTAATCAATATGTTCAAATTGTTGTCTGTGTTAAAGCAATACACACATACCAATCAATGCACAGAAAATGTCACTAGCATTTGTAACAAATCCTCTTGATGATATTGGTTTTGAAGAAAAAACTTCCTACAGCCACTTCAGTATCTTGGTTATGTTATGTACGTTACAGCTTTTTCCATTCCAATATATTATATTATATTATATTATATTATATTATATTATATTATATTATATTATATTATATTATATTATATTATGAATGGATCTCTTGTTAGTCAATATGGACAGGGTCAACAGGGATCAAAAATGAATAGTGTTTCCTTTTAAAACACCAAATCTGATGTTTGATATTGAATCACTGATGTTGGCCTCCTTACCTGTGTGCTGCCCTCCATCCAGGTGAGGTTCCTGTTGATACTGAACTCCTGTCCCACAGGCAGTGATGCATCATAGAAACCTACTGTCACCAACTCAATGCTGCCACTTTCACTTTTCTGCCAGTTAACCAGCTCATATGTGGCCACAGGATCCCCATTGGCATCAAATGACACATCATAACCATTCTGGGAAAAATTGACTTTCTTCAGCTGAGTGAGAACCTGTGTAGATCAGGGAAAGTAGGACCACAATGAAGAGGAAAGACAATGTAAAAAGTACTTGATATCAAAATAGGTACTGAAACAAGAGTGCTTGGGTGTTCATTTTTTATTTCAACTGACCTGTTTGGACTCTATCCTGGTGATTTTGTCACACTGAGTTGTAGAATTTGTTTCCTGACACACTGAATTATGAATGGCATGTGCTATTGCATAAACAGCCTTGTACACCATGTTAGTGATTCGGAGCTGAGATGTGTCAGTGTATTGGCTCTGGAGCGTCTGTATGTCTTCAGATCCATCACACACTCTCTCATCCACGGCTGCAGCTGAAAACACACAGAGACAGAAGAAGGTGATTTTTGCTTTGACAAAGATATTAGATTAGTATTACTTCTTTTGTGTTCAGTTATCTCGTTTCTTTGTGGTCCATTTAAGTACACACTGAGTTTTCCACAAACTGATCTCTAGTCAAATTCATTTATAAAACATTTACATTTTTTTTTTCACTTTTACTTATACAGATTCACATTAACATGAATCCTATATCATATGATTAGATACATTTATGAAAGACAGAAATATCCAAAAGTCTTTCATTAATCACTAACTGACTTGATATACCAAACTGTATTTAAAATAAATAAATAATTTGAGATCAGCAGTACAATAAGAGGGATAAGAGGGTAATTAATAGCATATATGTTCATCTATGTTTGGGAGATGCAGGGGAAAGAAATTTTCATCTTCATTGAAATTGGCTGGCTGGACACTGTACAGAGAGGTCCTAAACTTTGAGTTGAAATTATGTCAAGTGAGATGATACGCAGAGAGGTATTTGATTTCCACTTCAAGTCTCTTCTCAGAATCAATAAATTTAATGTGGGGTTTCATTTTAAAGAAGATGATGATTTTTTTTTGATTTGAGTGAGCTTGACTAAGACAGTCAACAGAACAACACAACCGCAACGATCCAACAGAGAATTCCGCCAATGTTAAAAATATGCACAAATTTCTCACTTTTTCCCAGCCTGCAGTTGAATGCCTCCTCCCAGAACTCAGTAAGCACTGGGGAGGCAGCCACGTCAGTGGGAGAGAGATCCAGCAAGAATTCTCTCACACCTGGAATGACAGATCGCTGAATCCCAAATCCAATGGCTCCAGCACAGAAGCTGAACCTCAACATGTCTGGGTCGGTTACCCAGGCCTCACTGCCGATCCACTGGCGAGGAGGAGAAGGCTCACGCGACAGCTCCTCCAGCAGGATCCTGAGGTCTCCAGAGGCTGCAAATGCCACAACAATCACAGCTGTCGACCTGCACACACGTTACAGTGCATTATATCGGGTAACGCCACATAAAGAGATTTCAATGAGAAAGTTACACAATGATTATTGGAAACTGCTTTAGATCCAGAATATATGGTTTCTCAAAATCTAATTTTATGAAAATTTCAAAAATAAAGAAAAATAGACATCATGAAATAAGAAAACCAATTGGCAGTTGAGATAATGAAATAATCTTCCATCTCAGGGTTGATAAAACATTTTTTTGTGGTTTTGTGTTGAGAAAGTCAGTGTCACAAAAGGAACAAAAAGCACAATCAGTGATGTGAAAACCTGCGGATGACGTCTGCTACTCTCTGGACCCTGCTGCGTGGGTGGGATCGATAGAAAGATTCAGAGTATTCCACACAGATCCCCTCCTTCTGGGCTGCTTGCAGGAAAGTCGCCATGCCGTTATTGCCATAGTCCGAATCCGAGCGGACAGCACCTATCCAAGTCCAGCCAAAGTGTTTCACCAGCTTGGCCAGCGCGTCAGCCTGGAACTGATCACTCGGGATTGTTCTGAAGAAAGTCGGGAACTGCTGCTTATCGGACAGACATGCACAAGTGGCAAAGTGGCTCACCTGAAGGAAAACAGAAATGTAATTCTTTAACGGGTCAGACAAAAAAATCAGCACCGACCTACGACCTAAATTTGACAGAGAATCCAAAGTCTTTACTTGTGGAATGTCGAAGGCCCCGATTACGCGCGACATGCTGATGGATGGAGTGGAGCCAGACTCACCGATGATGGCCATCACCATACCTGACTGTGAGCAATTATCGCCCGTGTAAAACACTGGGTCCAGACCATTTAATAGCTGGAATGTCGCTTGCACCGCCACGGGCACTGCGGCGCACGAGTCGTGGATCTGATAACCGAGTTTGATGCCTGGCAGCAGCTCCGAGCTGTTGTTAATCTCCTCGATGGCGAAGACCATGGCGTATGAGAGGCGCAGTCCACGGGAGTCGATTCTGCACACAGATACTTATGTCACTGTCCAGATTTACATATAATCAGTTCACAAATAAACAAACAAACACAGAATAAAGAAGAAACGCAACTAACTGATGCTTGTGTTGCATCTATAAAACAAAACAGACACCGCAACAAACAGAATTTGGTCATAATTCACAGGGATTGTAACGCACTGTTTAACAATATTTCAAAAAGTTAATTTCTTTTGATTCTGTGTTTTAAAAATAATCTAGATTTTACAGAAGCTTTACAGAACTTTTATAATCACATCATACATATCAAAACATTTTAATCCCCATTCATTCTAACATATTCTTATTCATGACTTCTACCTCTTACTAACCTCCCTGTGCACTTTAGAGGCTCAGGCATGGTGGTGTATTTATTGTCCACTGTTTGTTTGTAGTGGTGTATGGAGAAAACACCTCCAATAATGTAGTCTCCATCCATTGAGAATGCAGGCAGACGACTGGTACCCTGAAGCTTACATTTCACAGATGAGGCCTCAGCGCTGACCCCAGCACCACTCCTATCCTCTGTAAGCCCAGCCCTTTGTTTCAGAGCATCTCCAGAATCATTCAAGGCAAGAGCTGAGTTCAGCTCACACAAACCCAGAGACAGAATCAGACCAATAAAAACAGCTGAGATCTCCATTGCTCATGTGTCTGTATGTGAGCATGTGTTTTCACAGTTTTATATAGAGTTTCAGACAAAGGCTTCCCTCCCACTACTGTATGTCAGCTTACTACACAGTACAGAGGACACCCTACACAAACATTAATTAAGTTAGTATTATATTTGATTAGTATTAATTAAATCTTGTTCATGTCGTTTCCATGGTGTTTCCCCCCTGTCCTTTTCTCTTTAGAAAGACATGTTTCAAGTTATTCTTGCAAATATATTTTCCTAATTTTGTCCTCCTTCACTTAAATCTTTTATGTTGTGGGTTAGCTGTCACTGCAGTTAATCTTACCAAAACACTCCTTCAATGGGTCGTTATATGTTACATGAATCATCAAAGTGCATAAACAAAACTCAGTATTTCCCATACTTTTTATGTATTAAGACTTTATTCAGCACACAGCATTTTTAATATTTTTTCTTTTTTGTGAAAAATTTTTTTTCAGGACTTTCAAAAATGTGCAATTAAAAAATTAATTATAAAAACAAACTTGTATGTGGGAATAACTCGGTGGAAACTGTTGAATCTGTATAACATACACTATATACACTAAAGTATTGGGACGCACCTCTTTATTATTTAATTCAGTTGTGGCACAGGGCTCGGCCCCTTACTTCCAGTGAAGGGAAATCTTAATGCTTCAGAATACCAAGACATTTTGGACAATGCTATGCTTCCAACTTTGTGGAAGCAGTTTGGAAAAGGCCCATTTATATTCCAGCAGGACTGTGCCCCACTGCACATGTCTATTTATTTCAAACGCAATGTCATTAAAATCCCTTTTGTGCAGTAATCAAGAGTCTCAAAGCCTTTGTCTACATAGTGTATGTTCTATAACTATGTTTTATGATCTGTCTTAACTGTTTGAAAACCTCACATGCCTTAGGTTTAATTTTTGTTCATTAAATGTTTCTTTGTGTTCTTCTCTGGCTTAAACAATATGATGAAACACTTTGGAGCAAATATACACAGAATTAATCCAAAACTGGAGGCCAGAATGGCAAATATCTCCACAGCCACAGTAAATTTCCCAGGAGAGCTGACATACGCTGGGATAAAGGTGATCCACACTGCACAGAATATCAACATGCTGAAGGTGATAAATTTGGCTTCATTAAAATTATCAGGTAGTTTGCGGGCTAAGACAGCTAACACTAAGCAAAAGGCAGCCAGCAGGCCGATGTACCCGAGCACAACCCAGAACCCAATATCTGAGCCCAATGCACACTCCAGGATGATCCTCTCTTTGTATGTGGTCAGGTTTTTCATCGGAAAAGGGGGACTAAGAACCAACCAAATGGTACATATTAAAACTTGAACAAATGTAAAAGACACCACAGTCATTCTTTGCTGTGGAGGACCAAACCATTTCATGACGTTACTACCTGGGAGTGTAGCTTTGAAGGCCATCAACACAACTATTGTTTTCCCAAGAACACAAGAGATGCTGAGGACGAAGGTGATCCCAAATGCTGTGTGGCGCAGCATGCAGGACCACTCAGTGGGTGCTCCAATGAAAGTTAATGAACATAAGAAACAGAGAGTCAGGGAGAAGAGCAGCAGGAAGCTCAGCTCAGAGTTGTTGGCCCTGACAATCGGGGATGTCCTGTGATGAAAGAACACAGCCGCTGTTATAATGGCAAGACAGGCACCAGCAACTGAGAATGCAGCCAGGATGATTCCTAGGACCTCGTCAAAGGACAGAAACTCTACAGGTTTGGGGAGACAAGAGTCTCTCTCTGCATTAGGCCAAAACTCCTTGGGGCAAGGGAAACAATCAGGGGAATCTGGAAAAACAAACCAAAAAGTACATTTAGCAGGCAAATGTTTGATGTTGTCAACATGCATTAAAAACAAAAGGTTACCTGTAGCACTGCTAATCTCTCCCTCAGGACACAGTATACAATCATAACAGCAGATGGGTTTTCCTTTCTGCAGGACTTTACGAGTTCCTGGAGGACAGCTGTCACTGCACACTGACACAGGGACCTGACATGTAGATACAAAGCAATTCAGACATATTCAATGTGCTACACAGATCACAGGATTAATCAATATGTTCAAATTGTTGTCTGTGTTAAAGCAATACACACATACCAATCAATGCACAGAAAATGTCACTAGCATTTGTAACAAATCCTCTTGATGATATTGGTTTTGAAGAAAAAAACTTCCTACAGCCACTTCAGTATCTTGGTTATGTTATGTAAGTTACAGCTTTTTCCATTCCAATATATTATATTATATTATATTATATTATATTATATTATATTATATTATATTATATTATATTATATTATATTATATTATATTATATTATATTATATTATATTATATTATGAATGGATCTCTTGTTAGTCAATATGGACAGGGTCAACAGGGATCAAAAATGAATAGTGTTTCCTTTTAAAACACCAAATCTGATGTTTGATATTGAATCACTGATGTTGGCCTCCTTACCTGTGTGCTGCCCTCCATCCAGGTGAGGTTCCTGTTGATACTGAACTCCTGTCCCACAGGCAGTGATGCATCATAGAAACCTGCTGTTACCAACTCAATGCTGCCACTTTCACTTTTTTGCCAGTTAACCAGCTCATATGTGGCCACAGGATCCCCATTGGCATCAAATGACACATCATAACCATTCTGGGAAAAATTTACTTTCTTCAGCTGAGTGAGAACCTGTGTAGATCAGGGAAAGTAGGACCACAATGAAGAGGAAAGACAATGTAAAAAGTACTTGATATCAAAATAGGTACTGAAACAAGAGTGCTTGGGTGTTCATTTTTTATTTCGACTGACCTGTTTGGACTCTAGCCTGGTGATTTTGTCACACTGAGTTGTAGAATTTGTTTCCTGACACACTGAATTATGAATGGCATGTGCTATTGCATAAACAGCCTTGTACACCATGTTAGTGATTCGGAGCTGAGATGTGTCAGTGTATTGGCTCTGGAGCGTCTGTATGTCTTCAGATCCATCACACACTCTCTCATCCACGGCTGCAGCTGAAAACACACAGAGACAGAAGAAGGTGATTTTTGCTTTGACAAAGATATTAGATTAGTATTACTTCTTTTGTGTTCAGTTATCTCGTTTCTTTGTGGTCCATTTAAGTACACACTGAGTTTTCCACAAACTGATCTCTAGTCAAATTCATTTATAAAACATTTACATTTTTTTTTTCACTTTTACTTATACAGATTCACATTAACATGAATCCTATATCATATGATTAGATACATTTATGAAAGACAGAAATATCCAAAAGTCTTTCATTAATCACTAACTGACTTGATATACCAAACTGTATTTAAAATAAATAAATAATTTGAAATCAGCAGCACAATAAGAGGGATAAGAGGGTAATTAATAGCATATATGTTCATCTATGTTTGGGAGATGCAGGGGAAAGAAATTTTCATCTTCATTGAAATTGGCTGGCTGGACACTGTACAGAGAGGTCCTAAACTTTGAGTTGAAATTATGTCAAGTGAGATGATACGCAGAGAGGTATTTGATTTCCACTTCAAGTCTCTTCTCAGAATCAATAAATTTAATGTGGGGTTTCATTTTAAAGAAGATGATGATTTTTTTTTGATTTGAGTGAGCTTGACTAAGACAGTCAACAGAACAACACAACCGCAACGATCCAACAGAGAATTCCGCCAATGTTAAAAATATGCACAAATTTCTCACTTTTTCCCAGCCTGCAGTTGAATGCCTCCTCCCAGAACTCAGTAAGCACTGGGGAGGCAGCCACGTCAGTGGGAGAGAGATCCAGCAAGAATTCTCTCAGACCCGGGATGACAGATCGCTGAATCCCAAATCCAATGGCTCCAGCACAGAAGCTGAACCTCAACATGTCTGGGTCGGTTACCCAGGCCTCACTGCCGATCCACTGGCGAGGAGGAGAAGGCTCACGCGACAGCTCCTCCAGCAGGATCCTGAGGTCTCCAGAGGCTGCAAATGCCACAACAATCACAGCTGTCGACCTGCACACACGTTACAGTGCATTATATCGGGTAACGCCACATAAAGAGATTTCAATGAGAAAGTTACACAATGATTATTGGAAACTGCTTTAGATCCAGAATATATGGTTTCTCAAAATCTAATTTTATGAAAATTTCAAAAATAAAGAAAAATAGACATCATGAAATAAGAAAACCAATTGGCAGTTGAGATAATGAAATAATCTTCCATCTCAGGGTTGATAAAACATTTTTTTGTGGTTTTGTGTTGAGAAAGTCAGTGTCACAAAAGGAACAAAAAGCACAATCAGTGATGTGAAAACCTGCGGATGACGTCTGCTACTCTCTGGATCCTGCTGCGTGGGTGGGATCGATAGAAAGATTCAGAGTATTCCACACAGATCCCCTCCTTCTGGGCTGCTTGCAGGAAAGTCGCCATGCCGTTATTGCCATAGTCCGAATCCGAGCGGACAGCACCTATCCAAGTCCAGCCAAAGTGTTTCACCAGCTTGGCCAGCGCGTCAGCCTGGAACTGATCACTCGGGATTGTTCTGAAGAAAGTCGGGAACTGCTGCTTATCGGACAGACATGCACAAGTGGCAAAGTGGCTCACCTGAAGGAAAACAGAAATGTAATTCTTTAACGGGTCAGACAAAAAAATCAGCACCGACCTACGACCTAAATTTGACAGAGAATCCAAAGTATTTACTTGTGGAATGTCGAAGGCCCCGATTACGCGCGACATGCTGATGGATGGAGTGGAGCCAGACTCACCGATGATGGCCATCATCATACCTGACTGTGAGCAATTATCGCCCGTGTAAAACACTGGGTCCAGACCATTTAATAGCTGGAATGTCGCTTGCACCGCCACGGGAACTGCGGCGCACGAGTCGTGGATCTGATAACCGAGTTTGATGCCTGGCAGCAGCTCCGAGCTGTTGTTAATCTCCTCGATGGCGAAGACCATGGCGTATGAGAGGCGCAGTCCACGGGAGTCGATTCTGCACACAGATACTTATGTCACTGTCCAGATTTACATATAATCAGTTCACAAATAAACAAACAAACACAGAATAAAGAAGAAACGCAACTAACTGATGCTTGTGTTGCATCTATAAAACAAAACAGACACCGCAACAAACAGAATTTGGTCATAATTCACAGGGATTGTAACGCACTGTTTAACAATATTTCAAAAAGTTAATTTCTTTTGATTCTGTGTTTTAAAAATAATCTAGATTTTACAGAAGCTTTACAGAACTTTTATAATCACATCATACATATCAAAACATTTTAATCCCCATTCATTCTAACATATTCTTATTCATGACTTCTACCTCTTACTAACCTCCCTGTGCACTTTAGAGGCTCGGGCATGGTGGTGTAGTTATTGTCCACTGTTTGTTTGTAGTGGTGTATGGAGAAAACACCTCCAATAACATAGTCTCCATCCATTGAGAATGCAGGCAGACGACTGGTACCCTGAAGCTTACATTTCACAGATGAGGCCTCAGTGCTGACCCCAGCACCACTCCTATCCTCTGTAAGCCCAGCCCTTTGTTTCAAGGTAGCTGAGTTGAGCTCACACAAACCCAGAGACAGAATCAGACCAATAAAAACAGCTGAGATCTCCATTGCTCATGTGTCTGTATGTGAGCATGTGTTTTCACAGTTTTATATAGAGTTTCAGACAAAAGCTTCCCTCCCACTACTGTATGTCAGCTTACTACACAGTACAGAGGACACCCTACACAAACATTAATTAAGTTAGTATTATATTTGATTAGTATTAATTAAATCTTGTTCATGTCGTTTCCATGGTGTGTGTCCCCTATCCTTTTCTCTTTAGAAAGATATGTTTCAAGTTATTCTTGCAAATATATTTTCCTAATTTTGTCCTCCTTCACTTAAATCTTTTATGTTGTGGGTTAGCTGTCACTGCAGTTAATCTTACCAAAGCACTCCTTCAATGGGTCGTTATATGTTACATGAATCATCAAAGTGTGTAAACAAAACTCAGTATTTCCCATACTTTTAATGTATTAAGACTTTATTCAGCACACAGCATTTTTAATATTTTTTCATTTTTGTGAAAAAAAAAAAAAATATTTCAGGACTTTCAAAAATGTGCAATTAAAAAATTAATTATAAAAACAAACTTGTATGTGGGAATAACTCGGTGGAAACTGTTGAATCTGTATAACATACACTATATACACTAAAGTATTGGGACGCACCTCTTTATTATTTAATTCAGTTGTGGCACAGGGCTCGGCCTCTTACTTCCAGTGAAGGGAAATCTTAATGCTTCAGAATACCAACAGACAGACATTTTGGACAATGCTATGCTTCCAACTTTGTGGAAGCAGTTTGGAAAAGGCCCATTTATATTCCAGCAGGACTGTGCCCCACTGCACATGTCTATTTATTTCAAACGCAATGTCATTAAAATCCCTTTTGTGCAGTAATCAAGAGTCTCAAAGCCTTTGTCTACATAGTGTATGTTCTATAACTATGTTTTATGATCTGTCTTAACTGTTTGAAA